>NC_089761.1:7429217-7436717 GCF_040412425.1 Macrobrachium rosenbergii
TATTTTCACTTATTTTTCAGTTTCTATATGTAAATATTTAATTCATTTAAATTCATTCCTCTTAGTATTTGTCAATTAATGTTAATAAATTTATTTTTGTAATCATCTTATTTTCTAGTAATTATCTAGGTGTAGGTACCAAGCGCCTATTACCTTCCATCTTAATTTACCATCAAAAGCTTGACAAGGCTCAAGGGACAAGTATTGTAATCTATGAGGTCAATCAGCGCTGAAACGGAAAAATGTTTGATGGGTGTAATAGGATGAAAACTTTACTGTCGCACCATGAATCAGTTGTTAGGAAAGGATGGAAAGTCAGATGGAAGAAAGAGAATATTAACGAAGATATAGTAAGAGCAATGAAAGAGGTTGCAGTTAGGGGCCTAAGGGACGCTGCAAAGATTCTATTATTGGTATGTGCTGGTTATGATTGAACATCAAAATTAGGGGTTACAATCAGGCATCTATCCTCTTTTTTTTAACTTTCCTGTTTTTTTTCCAGAAAAGTGTGTAGCATAGGCTGATGTGAAAGCAAAAGTTGTTTGATGGATTATCAGGAAAGTGCCTTCATCTTTACCCAATCTTTTCCTTTTAAGCATTTTATAATAATTTCTAAATCCATCCTGACTATCCTCCTCCAGTTGTTGTGAGAAACCCTGCGGCTTTCTTATTTGCCTTACAAAGTGGGCCAACTCTACCTTGTCGACTAGTTGCTTTCGGCGCTTGTTTTAATGTCATATGGTTACGTTTATATATACTATCAACAGAACTTTTAAAAATAATGTATAAACTGTTGTAGTCGATGTAATTTTTGTTTATCAATTTGTCGATGTGCACAATGTTTCTGCTGTTATGAGTCTGTTCAATAGTTTTGCTTCTGACTTTGTTTTTAGTTTTAATTCTTTCGGGAGACATTGCGTTGAACACGGGGCTTGTTATTCATTACAGTAAAAAAAATTACCAAGTAATTTACTCTAATATTCGAGGCTTAAGGTTAAATTTTCTTGATCTCCAGAGTTGTGCCCGTAACTACGATGTGATGTTTTTATCTGAGCCTCTTGTCAGCAGTAACAAGTCAAAGGTTGAGTTTTTAATCCTGGGGTTTGAAGGCCCTTATTCTATTTGTCGTCGCAACATCTCAGCGCAAGGTATGGCGGTATACACGAAGTCGGGGCGACCTATATACCATCAGAAAAATTTGGAGTGTAGTAGCCATGAAGTTCTTTGTTTTAAAATTTTCAGAAAGTCCTTTATTCCTCACACCGTTGGACTGTGGAACAGTCTTCCTGAGATGTCGTGCAACTGGAACTTCAAAAGTTCAAGTGAAGAAGCAATGCATTACTTTCCTAATGCTAGTAGTTTTGCATTTTAATACATTTCTAGCTATTTATTAGTCTATTGTTTTTTTTTTTTTAATAAGCGATATCTCCTCTTTCTGTATTTGCTTTATCCTCTCTTACATCCTAGTGAGCTTCGTATTCTTCGGTAGCTTGAATTTCAAATCAATGGCCATTGTGGGCTCGTTTCATAAGAATAGGGTTCATCTTCTGAATAAATATAATAATAATAATATACACTGTATTGGCTAGAGATCGCTGATAGCATTGGCACCAAGAATTTTGATAATTTGTAACTATATACATTAATAACAGATCTCACCAGTCTTATAGTTTATTTCAGAATGGTATTTGTCCTCACGGTAGTACATAGCCTAGAAAGGTTGTCGCTATAGTTAGGAAAAAATAATTACTCCCACTGACGAAGTGTGCATATATAAGAATGATCCGTAATAAATTCCTAGCCCAGTGTGTCTGTAGAGGCAAATGAAAGCGAATGAGGCCCCGTTGGCGTGAACTGTTCGAAGCAATTATCCATAATTTGCATCTCGACAAATGTGGGCTACTCTTGAAAATGCTAGGTCTACGTTAGCTGTGTAGTGTATCGCTAAAAATAATCCTGTTGCAATTTCAACTATCAATCCTCATGAAACTTAAGTTAACATTATAAATACCTGGTTTTGAATCGACTGAAAAGCCTCTGAATACAGGTATCAACAACCTCTTCAACTTTTAATTTTCTAAAAACCTGTTTATCTTTGCTGCCTTGTTTGAGGAAATGTACGATTACAAGAATCATTCAAGAGAATAAAATGAGTTGATTTCAATAATTAATCTGAGTTATCCTTCTGTGAGTTATGAGCATACCGGAATTTCATTGGTAATATCTTTTTACCTTTCAAATACAAAGAAATTATTTTTCATTCTCTTGAATTTTAATCGTTTGAAGGACGAGTGGTCCGCGCCAGAGGTAAAAGAATGTCTTTCCAATAAACGGCTTTGAAAAGCGAGCAATTCACTCAAGAGTATATGCGAAACGACATAAAGTGAAAGGACGGAATTTGCCACTTGACACAAACTGTGTTCAAGAGGAATGTCAAGCTGCCATGAGACAAAAGTATTGCGTTACATATTTGACCCAAGGATGAGACCCAAAGGTATCTCTATTTTATGCCCCGAGATTTGTGCAAGAGAACCAGTTTGTATTTCCTAAATGAATAACCATTGATTTGAACGGTTGAAACTGAACTGTGTAGTGGACATATCCAGTTACCGTTAGTCCGACAGGACAACTCTTCAATAAACCCTGGAAACGTCCCATTGAACTCCTTATATTTCATTGGATAACAGATGAATCCTAACAGGTGACCCATTCGCACTCTAGTCTCGTATCATCGACAAAATGAAAATTTGTAGGTAAATCAACTTGTTTTACTTCAACTGAACTTAGTGTCACTTTGTGAAGTCTGTGATGCTATTATATCCTTCTTGTAACGAGGGGCACACCACTAGCAAAAGTTTCAATCACTTCAGCTGGCGGAAGATGGGAATTTTTATTGCAAAATTGTTATAAAAAATAAGTTAAAGATATTCATAAGAATGTAAGAGCAACTTCAAAATAAAAATTAACGTCAAAATGAATAAACTTAATTAAAGATTCTGTTTCACCCACGTAAAAAATTAAAGTAAAATATCATGTCAACGGCGGCCTAAGAAAAGGCTTATATATCCTAATGAATACAGTTCAACAGCCAGATCACAGGTGAAATCCGGAAGAAATACCTTCAATTGAGATCCCATTCAAAGAAGATTCTATCCATTTCCTCTGAAATTTGAAACATCAGCTCGAATAATCAGCTGAAGGGAAATTAGTGGTTTCTACTTGCATTCTGTTAACTGAATCTGGCAATCAGGTACGAAGGAAGAGATGAATGTATGTAATTTTGCAGTTACAGGTCTAATACAAAAGGGTTTAGCTTACTCATTTACAATGTTTTCATAATCATAATGTTGTATTACCTCCAGAATGTTTATATCAAAAGACTAGAATTGGAAATTACACAGTAATATTTTGATTGAGGTTCATTAATGATTTATACCTTTTCAGCTAGTCATGCCTGAAAAAATATAAATTATTGACAAATTACCGGGGAAAGATATTATTATGGAATTTATTGCATACTTTTATATATATATATATATATATATATATATATATATATATATATATATATATATATATATATATATATATATATATATATATATATATATATATATATTGTGTGTGTGTTTTGCGCGTGCGATCTAAATAGTAAATAACAGCTCATAGAACCAGCAGTCTAAAAGTACCAGAAGAAAATATTTAATTGACTATTTTAGCGAAGGGAATAAATTTAGTCATTAATTAAAAATGGCGTTCAAAGACTGAAAACCTTCTGTCTGGCTGAGCACCTCAACCATCCCACCCAGAAAGTCTCCTCTCTCTAAAATTTCATTCTCTCTCTCTAAAAATAGAGTCAATTATTAACCGTTGCTAAGCCCCAGTTTGTAAAATTCCCTTCGAAATTTACAGAGAAATTTTATTATTAAACTTCTGAAAACAGACAAACAAATCGGTCTAGACAACAAACGGAACAAAATACGCAACTTCCATGGCAGAGTAAACAAACCATCCACTCTGACGAAGATAATTACCTGACTTGGCTATAAAAAATATAGCAATATTGAGTAAGGCTTATGTTCTTTATTCTCCATGGCTGAGAAATCCAGTTCCAGTCGCTAAAGTTACAGTCCTGTTACAGTCACGAGGTGCACCATTTGATATAATTTTCGTAAAAATCTACAACAAACTCTTTGCACAATCCACCTAAGAGATAAATAATTCTGCATCAGAGCATCCATCCCCTTGGTGAAGGTACGAGGAGATGCGATATGTAAAGGTGATATATCCCAGGAACGGAAAGCCACGTCCGGAAAGTTACAACAGTTTGGAAACTGCAGCTGAAGACAGCATCAGTACTAGCCGAAAATGAAAGCGGATTTTTGTCCAACTAAATTAAATTTCAGAAGAATTCAGTTTACGCCAATCTCTGCAATGGCCCGGAAAAAGAGCGCCAGCACTTCGGCAACTTAAAAAGTTTGATGCAGCTAACGAACTCTGCCCAGTACGATCGACTTTTTTCTTTCTATTTTGCTTATGTGTTTTCAGTGTTTCAGCATTCAGCCTGCAAAATGTTACTATTCAATTCTCCTATCCTTTTACTATGTGCTAATGCTTTGTTTCAAGTTTTTTTTATTTTTTTATTTCATTCAAGCTCTTTCTAGTTGGCTTTTGAGTCACTTTTTTCATCATGAATTTTACTATTTAGTGTATAAGTCATCAGGAGTGTTTCCAGCCATTCCTCCTCTTTCTCTCTCCCATCGTAGCAATCTCGTCCCTCGAAACTTTAATTTTAGTTTTGATGTTTTTCCACTAACGAGAGGCTCAATTTTTTTCCTTCCCCATAACATTGCCTGAATGTGTGTAGTATTCCTTGCACTATATTCGCTGTTGCCCATTTCTGCCCTTCCCTTTCCTTCCCTCTCTCCTCAATCTAATAATCACCTCCAATGCTTCTCCCAAACAGACAAGATGTCCTTCCACGGAAAACCTAATATCCCTCGGCTAATATCCCGTTGCCTGGTTACCTGTTAAAGGACCATGACAAGCTCAGCCGAACGCTACGTGTTCGCTCGTCTCACTTCGCTCCATCAAGTCTCTTCCGCTCATCGATTTTCAGCGCGATTTGATAATAGATATTACTCAAGTAACGCTTCAGGGCTCAGTGATTACACATTTTTTGAATAATTGGCATTGCAACATATTTCTGCTTAAAACCTGAAGATTAATATCTATTTCTGCAAGAATGTAGTTTCTGGGTTTTGTTCCTCTTCTGGCTGTCAGTGGACGCCATCATTCTTCAGTGATTATTGCCTCTGCGACACTTCTTATATCATTTCTCTTAGTCATCCTCTTATCTGGTGAGAGATCAATCATCGATCTTTCAGATCAATGTAACGGTTTGCTTGGAAGCAAATGCACGATGTTCCTCAAAGCACGATTTTAATTTTAAAAAGGAAGCATTAACTTTGTGCTTACTTATTAGGAATGTAGAAGACTGTGGACATTTTAAGCATGCACTCATCCTTTACATAGTTGGTAAAGATGGAATATACTTGTAATAGGCCATCCTGCTTTTCTCCGAGGATATTTTGTATCATTTGAGTCGGTGTTTTGACAAAAAGCGTTATTTACTTTCCTCGACAGAAGAGTTTTAATTGTGAACTCGGTGTTTATTGTGGTCTTTAAAAGTCATGGCTTACACTGTTATTGATTTTCTTATGGGAATTCTTGAGTTCTATAATGTGTGTGTGTGTGTGTGTGTATATATATATATATATATATATATATATATATATATATATATATATATATATATATATATATATATATATATATATATATAAAATCTTTTCTTCAAAGCAATTCTGACAACAAGAAACGCTTACTAGACAGACTGCAAGTTTGAGCCGCCGCTCTCTTACGATCTGTGAATATTGCATGGGTAAGAGGAAAATAGTCTGCATAAATTGAACATTTCAGTATCCACGAGCGGCTGCAGATATGACGGCTCTGAAGTCATTAAAATTGAAATGAAATTTTTTTCCTATGAATGGTAGCGTTTAGAATTAACAGCTTCAAGGACATTTTCTGAATCATGACACCAGTGCTTAAAGATTGAGCAGCATTAACTGACTCCGGTGTCAAGAATTATTATTTTATTCCACTCCAGTAAAGGTATTTATTTCTGTTTTTCATGATTAATCTTTTTCTTGCTGGCACATCGCCAATCGCTTACCTCTCTCTCTCTCTCTCTCTCTCTCTCTCTCTCTCAGCCGATTTGACTTCTATTTATGTAGCTCTTCATGTCCCTATTCGTTTCTTTTGCGCGATTTATTTCCAGGTGTGAGAAAACTGTCCCGAGATTAAGTCTTTACAGAACATAGTTGAAAATGAAGTGAAGTAAAGTAAAGATTCCTAATCCAAGAATAGTATTAATTCTCCATGCTCTGTGATTATATATATATATATATATATATATATATATATATATATATATATATATATATATATATATATATATATATATATATATATATATATATATATATATATATATATATATTATACTGATATGGTTTGGATCTGGTCCAGAGGTTAACTTGGCTGAACTCAGGCCACTGAAAGGTTTTAAACTGAAGATTCACGGAAACTCAACATTGGGGGCGGTAGTAGCATTTGACTTTAGTTCTGGGTTCAGACAAAAGCATATCAGAAAATGTCGGCTTTAGGCCTTCTTCAAATGAGGGAGGGATCAGGTAAACACTTAGAATTCACTTAAATAATTATATTTACATTAAACGCATAGATCAGAAGAATGGGAAACAAGGATAGACCGGTGAACGGAGTCCTGTCGAACAATCATGTATATAATAGATGAAAGACCCATGATGGAACACAAGGGTGACCTGCTTCAAAGGGCACTACAATGGAAGACACATTGGTTAGGCCACTGCGCACACACACAAGATGATGAGATAGTTCCACAGCAAGCGGTCCTGTCTGCAATCGAGAATGCATACGGTTACTTAATGAGTCGAGGGTGTCGCACTTATGGTACCAAAGCAACTTGATTCTGCAATACTGGTTAATACGCCTACGTTAATATGTTACGCACTCTACTTATGAACACAGGTCTCATTGAAGTAAATCGCACTGAGAAAAGGAAATAAAATAGTGAGAGAAAATATTTGGGTACGTGACTGATTTCGAGATCGTTAACTTGGGTACATTACCTTCTTCAGGAGATGGGTGTTTCCTTGTCTAAGGGTGCCAGAGATGGAAGGTAATAGTGAGGGGGTTTCACCACAAAAGTAACTCAGGCTTCTAGATTAGCCATATGGAGAAGAACAAGGGCCAGCTCAAAGGGAGCAAGATAATTGCAAGTGTCCAATGTCTCTGAGTGCTCTGAGAGCGATCTGCCCATGCAACGCCCTTTTGTAAGATCGGAGGATTGAGACTCCGCTCCTTATAGGTGGCGTTGTACTTACTGGTACCCTA
>NC_089761.1:7439217-7464217 GCF_040412425.1 Macrobrachium rosenbergii
TGTGTGTGTGTGTGTGTGTGTGTGTGTGTGAATAAATAAAGTGTGTGTTGTATGTATGTATGTGTGTATGTATGTATGTTTGCATAGACAAGCTGTTCAATCCTCTCGCTTTATGAAATGATGTTCTGACTCCTCTGGGAGTGACTGAAGCATATAACTCGGATATTGCCAACAAAACATTCTGTTCCATCGTTCTTTTTATTACTAAAATGATGAGCACCACAATTATGCTTTATGAAAAGAGGCATCGATGTGTTTTTATTACCGTATCAATATCATCCCAAAAGTATACGGAAACTTTTACCCTTTAAGAATGAACAAATTTTGAGCGCTGCATCATCTGTAGATACCCTGTCATTGAAGTAGTTCGAGATATTGTTTGTACTTTTTGTGTTTCAGTTTTGAATGACTGACTGGCCTAACACAAAAAGCATATTCGTTTAAATGCATTTTTGAATTTCCACGGAAAATAGTTCTATGTTCGTTGCGCAGATTATTGAGAGCATTCTTCCCGGTCGCCGTTTAATACGACATTGTCTTTCTTTTTTTTTTCCCTCAAATAAAATCAGGAGTTGTTATCCCAGCCGGACATGACAGTTCTGCTGTCGCATTGTACCTCTGGACTGTTGTTCTTGTAGTGCTTGCTTGGACTTGCAATTCACAGCAGAATAATACTAGGAGACAGCTATTTGCAGATGGCCTTTCTTAGCGGCTCTCTTTAACTTTCTTTTGGCAACAATTATTAGTATTGATGATAACGTTTGTTCTCTAATTATAACATTTCCTGATCCATATTTGTAAGGTTATTTTTCTTCGCGGTTATCAAAGTCTCGTCCAAGGTTCATCGATAGTCTGATGATATTCCTTTTGCAAAGGTGAGACATACTCTTATGCCGTTGTCGTGGCAGAATATATACGTTTAAAAGAATTCTTCAGTGAGATCAATGACTCTATTGAGCCATTTCTTGCTTTTACGCAAGGTAATATATGCTCGCTCATTTTCACTGCATCGCCATAAAAAGATGGGAAAACAGTTTGTTGTGAAGTGAGGCAACCAGTATATTCAATGGTTATTATCATTCATGATTAATTCACCTATACTACCAATGACGGCAATATGAGTGATGATCGTGACGTCATGTTCCGACCTTATGGACGATACGTACCATCACAAATCTCGAACAAAAATACCTTCATTCTGCATACTGTTATTAGTGTCAGTCGTGCAAATCTACACGTGCGTCTCATTACCACATCATAAGTAATACAGGCAAAGGCAAAATACTAATATATTTATATAAACAATTTATTTTTTTGTTTTTTCTTAATTTTATACATTAGGTATTTCTTGGGCAATGTAAACTGATATGTAATCTCACAAGATTTATTTACCAAATATTTCTTCATAAAGCATTTTTTTTATCCATATTTTTTCAAGTTGTCGGTTTTCTTGAGTCACTGGGCACCATCTCCTTAATAAGGATCTACACATGTTTTCTTATATTTACTCTGATTACACAGATCCCAGCAATATCAAAGAGATCTGCCATCATCACGGCTTACACTTCATATTTACCAGGTCTTCAGATAAGCTCATCCAACCATTAGCAATGTTTGCTTAAAACGTTTCTCCAGTTAAAGGCAACTCTCCTCATTTTTCTATTTTCTTTTTATGCTTAATGATAGTTCTCATCTTTTATGGAACATGCAATGCAGTGTGCGGAAACTGATGCCTTACTGAAATAAGCAGAAACTATTTGACTTCTTTCGATGTCATGCAGCAAAATCCCCAATGGTGTATTTCTTACATTTTTTTTCTCAAATTCTATTTTAGGAATGAAATACTTACGTAAATAATTATTAACATTGATATTCGTGCTAATTCTGGAACTATTACTGAATTATAATTCGTATGGAAATATCACTTATGAACATTGGTTTCTGTTAGACTATGCACGGACGACAATGAAAGAGTTCAGTGAAATTTTTACGTAATGAAGAATACACGAGATAAAAGAGCATAAAAAAGTTACTGAAAATATTCATAAAACCCTGGCAAGAGTTTATATATACCCTTTAAACAGCATACTGTTGTTGACGGTCATAAACTACTACCCTGTGTTAAGGATTCAAGAATATCAGGTGCTATCAGCTCTGCACTCATCAGGTATCAGGTCTTCCAATCTACAGAAAAACTCGAAAAAACACCTCCGGTGATTATTGAATGAATGGCAGACCGATTGCTAATTCAACTCAGTTAAAACGAAAAAAATACCAAGTAAACGACGGGCTGTTGCTAGTCAATGACTGAGTGGAGAACAGAAATCGATCAATATATCCCTTTCGATATCCAGTCCTCAAGTACTCAGTCGCTGTATATGCTTCGTTTGACAACAGTAGCAGCTAAACGTGACTATCGGCATCTCTTAGAAAGTCATGTTATTGCTGCCATGGAAAACGAGGTTTATTTCAACATTTGCATTCTTTTGTGGCTACACAAAAAGATTATGATAAATTCTACGTCATTATATATTCAAATGGCATCGGTTACATTATTTAAAAGTTAAAGAATATAAGATAATTCGCAGGCAATGCCAAATAAAAAAGATTTTCTTAAGCGTTAACACAACGTTGAGAAAAAAATTCAAAATTCATACAAAATTAATCAGTAACTCCAGGACGTCATATATGACGTTTTATAGCGCAACTCCTAACCTAGAGTTAGTCTTACAACGAAAATTATAAATGAGAGAAGAATTTACAATGATACAAGTTATTTTTATTCTTATCTGTTGCTAACTGTTATATGACAGCTTAACGGAGGTATAGTGTAACAAGAACAGTAATTACAGTGTTATGCATTTAATAAGTTCTGTACAAAGATGTGCAGTGTTAAAAAAAAGATTCCAGGAAGAGGATTAAAGTATAAATGGAAAGTTAGTCGAAACCTCAAAATCTCCGCTATCCGTATGATGGCCATAACGGAAACGACTTGTCAGTAATAAAAAAAAAAAAAAAACATAATTTTCAGGAATAATTAATGAGTAAACTGCCAAGTAAGGAAAGACGCTCAGGACACGACTTTCATAAATAACGAATGCATGCAATTCTTCTGGTACAATTACGCTATTATACATTGCATCACTTTACGAAATATTATACTTTTTTATATATTCCAGATATTGATTAGTTTGAGAAATTTTTCTCTTATATGAAAACTGAAATCAATTATAACAAATAAAAAAAAAAATAAAACTGTAAGGAAAAACCTTGTTTTATGCAGGTTTTTAAGTACTTTGTCTAAATCATTATGAGATATTTCATTATGTTTAAATATGAACATGACTATCAACCATGTTATCAGAGAATTATCTGCATAAAGAGTTTTCTGTTAAAAGAATATTCTACGCAAATAAAACATAGTTGGTAAATTTGGCATATCTAATATTACCAGATTATCATCTATTTAAAGATCTTTCTGTTAGAAAATAAGAATGTTATTTAAAGTTAGCAAATATGGTATAATTATAAAAAATACTATAATTTACAACTTCCTTTCTTAAACTAAATACAGTTCGCTTCACTAAAGGGTGTTGTAAGCACTAATAGGTGCGATCCGGTTGGCATGACTGCAAGCCTAATGTTCAGTAGACTAGTTTGGACACACGATAACTTCTAAATCTTACATATGCCATTTTTTTTTTCCTTTTAATACCATCAAAAGCGTTAAATGGAAATAGAATTTTTTTTTACAAATATGAAGGAGAATTCAAGTATGCCAGAGAAAGAAACTGGGAATATTTTTTTTTTCTTCTTCTTTTATAATTGAGATGTTTAATGAGAGCCATATAGGCCTAAAATGAATGGTAACTGGTAACGTCATGTGTGAAAGGAGTTATCGATGCTTTTGGGGGTTAGACTAAATATCAGGATGTGAATGGTGTTCATGAACTGAAACTGGCTAAAGAAATCACTTTTACTGAACATACGGAATAAACATAAGTTACTGTTGTTTTTCTTTAATTGTATTCGAAGGCATTTATTGAAGCTTTATCAGTCAATAATTTTCTACTGTATAAATTTTTAACGTTTCAACCACTTGCTCACTATCAATACTACCTACCACCTATTACGGACGTTAATAATATACCTCATTATGGAGTTTATAAACATCTTTCTCTCAAGGAGTAACTAATCCAGTCCCCAACCATACGATTTCGGAATTAGGTCAAATGGACAATTAGAGGAAGCCATTTAATGCTGAAATGATCAATTATATATTTCCAATACGGCTGTAAAATAATACATTATTGATTATGAAAATCTAATAACACAAATACTTTCAACAAAATTATACTGCATATTGTAGGATTCCCTTCCTTTCACAGATCAGGCAAGGATCATTAGGCCTAGCCAGACATTTATAGGTTAATATTCAAATTTTTTTGTATACTTTGATTATGACAAATACACAAAATATAATAGTATTGTTTTTAACGCTGAAAACGCAAAACATATAGGCTTACAAATTTTGAGTGCTAAAGTTGAACCCTCTTCAGACCGAAAAAAATGGCCAAGGCCGAGTTACAGGAAACATTAATACCACAATTCTTAAAAAAGAAAAATATCAAAATTTTCTTTAAATGGAATGATATTTAGCTCTGCTACCAGGATATGCATTGCCCGCATAATACCCATTAGCGAGTGACTCGTCGTTTGTTTTAGATCAAGCCAGCCTTGTGCAAGAAAGGGGTTGAGCTCTAGGGCAACCCGTAATAACCGAGTGACAGAAATGGTTAGTCTGTCATCATGGCACATCGTGCGCCTACACCGCCTGGCAAACAGTTGCCAGATACAGCTTGCTGAATACTGCCATATGCCCTCTGTCTGGAACATTAAGGGACCTGATGCAATAGGCTATTTTGTTCCCCATGGCACTAAAAGGACTCCCATGGTTTGTATACTGAAATGAAGGTTCAGGCATAGTATCTTTGAAAACCTAATATAGTACAAATAACAATAGAGACTAATTTGCATTGTTGTCGGGACAAATGGTGGAGAAAGGGATGTCTCATCATTTAACAGAAGAGGACCATATCTATAGACACATGAGCACGATGGTTCTATAGCAAAATCCACCTAGCTTTGCAGCTAAGCCCCGGCCATTGCACGCCAGTGATTGGCTAGCTCTCGAAGTGGGAATGGCGTGACACTAGTTAACAGTCTAAATGATTACCAGTACGGATTTGACTCCGTCCAGTAATGTTGAGTTTCGTGCATTCGTGTATGAATCTTGACACCACAGATTAAGTTCTCGGAATTGTGAAGTATGCAATTGATATCTCCGATAAAAGATATATTATGTTATAATTGTGAAGATCTTGGATCATTTGGTCTGTGCATTTTTTTGTGGGGTGGGGGGGGGGGTGATCATGCGCAGCCTAAATACAAAAGCATCTTGCTTTTTTTTTTATTGGTGTTGGCCTACATAAGCGATTCCACATAGACCACAGTAACTGAAATGAAGCAAAGACTTATTTAGCCAATTCCGATAATAGGGTATTGATTCTTCACAATCCTGCATGTCAGATGCTAAGTACATTGAGAGATTAGGCCTACACGTCAAGTTCTTATATTTAGAGGCAATGACAGGGAATAGACCTACACGCCAATTTCTTATATTCGGAGGTAATGACAGGGCATAGCCCTACACGTCATTTTCTTATATTTTGAGGCAATGACAGGACATAGACCTGCACGTCAGTTTCTTATATTTTGAGGCAAAGACAGGACATAGACCGACACATCAATTTCTTATATTTTGAGGCAATGACAGGGCATAGCCCTACACGTCGATTTCTTATATTTTGAGGCAATGACAGGGCATAGGCCTACACGTCGATTTCTTATATTTTGAGGCAATGACAAGTAATTTTCTTATCGTAAATAGTTTTCTACCTGTATCGGTTAGAAATGCAGTAGTTTCAACTCCACGATATGTAATGTATATGCAGGGCGGCTCGTCAATAGGGACTGTGAGACTGCAGCCCCCAGTGGATTTCTAAGATTCACGAAAATAAAGTTAATTTATTGATGTTTGACTATCATTAAATGTAAAAACACCTATTCTCATATATTTATATGAAAAAAATTACTGCAAAACAATGAGGAAGTACGTAAATTATTTACTATTTAATGATACGAAAGCGGGGAGAAGGGAAGCTTGGTATGGAGAGTGGACTGCCTCCCATGCAGTCTTGTCTCAGACGTTGGTGTGACGGTTGTTGTGAATGGGTAAGCGGGGAGAAGGGAGGCTTCCCGGGTGGTGTGCAGAGCGTGGACTGCCTCCCACCAGTCTTGTCACGTTGGTGTGATGTTATGTATGTTTTGCGCCGCTCTTATTTTTAAGGGATGATTTTAAAAATTATTGATCAGTGATGGCTTGTAAAACTAGATGTTTAAGATCACAGAAACATCGTATAAAATAGTATTTATTCTTCTTTTCACAGGTAGGCCTAGCATTATTTTGCAAAATGGCACAAGAAGCAAAGACGGTTTCTTCATTGAAAGAACTCAATTTTTCACAATTAACAGCCTCCATCAATAACAGTCACGAGCCGCCATGTGTATAATAAAGTGGAATGTGCATGCATAAGCAAGTGCACATACTGTCATAGTAATTGTTACACCACAAAGAATAAAAGTAAAACTTGTTAGCACGTAGCCGATGGCACACACATATCAATCATAGGACTGTCTCAGCCTTCACACAATATCAAACTGCTCCCAGTGAACTATATTGAAAATATATTTGCAAAAGGGATAACAAATTATATTACTGTGATGAGTAAATATACGGCTGTTGTAGCATTTCTACGAAAATGAAAGCTATGGTAGGAAGGCATCATAAGATACTTAACAAAATAAGAAAACAATAAACGATAACCAAAAAGTTATGTATGATATAATCCAAACCAGTCTGCGAGTAGCCCATGAATCATTTGATTTTGGGGGCGTTCTTGTAGATTACCTTGTTGGACAAAAGAATACAAAGAGTCAGTAAATTCTCTCTCTCTCTCTCTCTCTCTCTCTCTCTCTCTCTCTCTCTCTCTCTGTTGTCGGGAGAATATTCTAGCGTAGACTATATTCATAAAGATCTCGATTACTTTTAATTAGGACAAACTACTAAATTTCAATCAACAAGAGTAGGCAGATAATTCTTTACACCAGTATTTTATGAAAAGGTCTATGTTTATTCTACAATGTTAGGTTACCATATGAAAAATGTTCGAAGACACTATAAGCACCATAACAGCAGCAACAGAAATAAGAACAACCACAATAAGAACCACAATAAAAGGGCTGAATATAAGATAGGGACAGGCCTATAATCAAAACGCCATAAGCTGCGTAAACCGACAAGAGGCATAAGATAGTATAGGTCTACGTCTATTTTTTTTTATCCTGCTATTTCGAAAGGAGATAATGTGCTTAAGAAAATTCTCAGCAAATTGTAACCAATATGACTCGTATAGCCTATCATATTGTAATCGATTTGATGACTATTAAAATGTAGTCAAGTTTCTTGCAATCAATGTGAAATACCAGTCTGCATAGCTCTGAGAAAGTCTTTGGGTTTAAATTTAGAATGGTGAACACGCTTGACAATATCAGACAGTAATTATCATTGTTCAGTGATACAAGTGCAACGATTCGAACGCAGAAATTCCCTGTGTCACTGGCTCACCTCGTAATTAGGTGAACCTCGTTTACGAAACAACACTGCAGCATCGCTGAACACTCCTGACTTCATTCATATTTTCCTTTTTTTTTTTTTTGCCATTTTTAGGAAGGTGTGTTATGATTTTATTTCAGGGGATAATATAACATTTCCTTTTGATAATCAGCAGAACGTATTTTAGTTCGGTAAAACGCCCATTGGAAAATAAATGGAGATGAAAAGAAACACAGATTAACCAAATTTTCGAAACCATTTCCAACCAGTCAGCTTCAAGGAATGGATTTTGCTATAGTATGTTTTTTTTTTTTTTATAAATGCGTGTATAGAAAATGAAATTAAAACCTTATTAGTCTCTTTTGGTAAATTTAACCTCTGGTGATACATTTACACTGTTACGATACCTAAGCACTCTCTATCAACGATGACTGAAACTATTGGTAAATAATAGCACATGCAATATATTAGCATAAAAAAAGGATACCATGTTGACTGCACAATGGAGTACGAGATGAGGAGAAAGGTGTGAGCATAAGTACTTACATTCTCACTTTCGAGGTGTCATATAACACCGGAGTCATCATAAAAAAACCCACTCATAAGATATCGTTTGGGAATTTGTCATGCCTAGCAAGGGCGTTGACAATCATGACGCAGACAAAAGGCTCCCCTCCTCTCCGCCAACACTTTCAGATCCCTAAGTTTCAGACTGGACGTGTCAGAATTCTTTAAAATACTGCGCGCAAAAATCCCATTTGACATGCAAAATCAATTAGTCCACCCAGTACTTGGATTATCACTCCCTCCTATTCTCTTACTTTTCCGTTCGTCTGTGTTTCTGTCTGCCTTTCTCTTTGTACTATGTCAATACATTCACGGTAAATGCTTAAATGATAAATTCATTTTTTGAAAGCCCTGCCAATGAGAAACATAAAAGACACGAGTCATAAATTCAATGGCCGATTTATTTTCTATAAAACTCAAATAACCAGTGAAAAGTCATCAATATGCGCCGCGAGCATCCCTGGTATTTTGCTGAACAAAAGAGTCACACAAACTTTCCACGCCCTCCTACAACGCGCAGAGTAGAATACGACATGAATGGCAACGATCATAAATGATTATACATTCGTAAATAGATAACAAATAAGTGGTGTTATCACAACGGATGGGGCTGCCTGTTTTTGGGGTGTCGACGTTGTACGAGTGACTTGTTGAATAACATCTCTATTAACGTGATGTGAGAATCTGAAAAGGCGATCATTCTCTGATATGCAGGTGAATCGTATTTCTAGTATATTGGATATACGCGGCATATGCATTCGAATGAATTGCGGAGATTTTGACGCTGTTTTGTTAAAATACTATTTACATGCAGAGTGGAAGTACGTCTTTCTATGCGATAAACGCTCATGAATTATATATCTATCTATATCTATCTATATATATATATATATATATATATATATATATATATATATATATATATATATATATATATATATATATATATATATGTATGTATGTATGTATATATGTATGTATATATATATATATATATATATGTATATATATATATATATATATATATATATATATATATATATATATATATATATATATATATATATATATATATATATATATATATATATATATATATATATATATATATATATATATATATATATATATATATATATATATATGTATGTATATACATATAGTATATATATATATATATATATATATATATATATATATATATATATATATATATATATATATATATATATATACATACAGTATATATATATATATATATATTTCATTCAAGACCTTAACCAGGCAGCTATCACATTTCTGGACTAATAGGACTGCCTGAAAGGACGTCTTAAATAAATGGCAGAAGAAGGACAAAGCCTCAGAAGATGAACATGTAGGTCGGGCGAGGCTAAAACGCATGAATGAAAATAAAACAAGAAAGAAACAGCCAAAGCTTGACACCGACAGATTGATGCGAAGGACTTTCATTACTGGCTTTATTGTTCAGCATAAGCGACGCAGCGGCACTGCTCCTCTACAGGTAGGCTGCACTAATTCCTTTCTTTTATTTGCTAGATATTAGCTGCAGTTTATAAATACCACATAAATCCAGGTCAGTACTTTATTACCGTTATTATTTATAATATAGGTTTTGCAGTCCATATGCTAACACATTTACCTTTTCGTTAAGCAGTTTTACATTTGCTTTTTCTTCTGAATTTTATCATCATGATTAAATCAAATTAATCCATATCGATAATAAAATCACCAGAAACATAAATTTCCATAAGAAATTTTAGGAGTTTAAATTGTATTCGTTGAAAAGGAAGGAAGAATCTCCAATGCAATGCAACAATTTCTATGAGAATCAGCAATCCTCGAATATCTTGGCCCGATCGCTACTTCTCTTCTTCCACTTGACATGCTTCAGAATTCTCTCTCTGCTTCCGTATTTAGTAAATAATCTGCCTTCTTCCAGATGGCTTGTCTATCGCTTCTTTGCGGATTGGCCCAGTTCGTTTTCTTTAATTTGTTTCCCTCAGTAAAGAATTTACTGGCTTACCCCTGCCGCTGAACTGTATGTGTGAAAGCAGGGAAAAGTGCTTTAACCCTATCTGGGGCATGTTGGGTTCACTTGTGAGATATACAGAGATATATATATATATATATATATATATATATATATATATATATATATATATATATATATATATATATATATATATATATATATATATATATATATATATATATATATATATATATATATATATATATATATATATATATATATATATATATTATTTTTTTTTTTTTTTTTTTTTTTTTTAGATAATTTTTTTTTTCATTAATTGTTTGAACTGATTCTATGATTACTAAAATTAGGAAATTAGTCATTGCTTTCTTTTTAACTAGTTTTTTGTTTCGTATTGAAAAGGTTTTGCCTGAATGGAATCGAAATAACAACATGTCGAGTGAAACAATAAAAACCAGAGGCGAATTACTGGAAAGGAAATTGGTCAAAGTCTTGCCAGACGCACGATTACACTCCAATATCACACCAAGTATATAGATGGCAGAACCTGTATTAAAATCATGATCCAAACATCTCCTCTGCATCTGCAAAATGTTTTCAAAACTTTGTTCTTAATAAAAAATATGACAATTAACCGACTGTTTGATAAAATCTAAGAAATACTGAGACAGGCGTAATCAAATTATCGGAGGCCAATCATTCATTAATGGTCATGCGTGACAGACGCTGGTAATTTTCCACGCTGTTGTTTCATATCGTCAATGCAGCAAAAAAAAAAAAATAAATAAATAAAATAAAATAAATAAATAAATAAATAAATAGATAGGTTCATTTATTCCGATGTTGCCATTACTGCGTTCTTTGTTCAAATCCATTAGACTTCGAAGAGATGAACTATAAATTCAGGATTAAATGTTAGTTTAAGAATTTTGCCTAGGGGATAATTCTCGCCTAGCTTGATTAGCAAAGACAAAAGATTGCTCCTATCGTCATTCCTTCCAATTTCTGAGATTGTGCTGTACTAACTTGTAAATCAATGTCTCGAACGAAAAAACACTGACTTCTGACATTGCAATAGAATGGCAAGTCACTGGTCGCAAAAACATAATTATGTATGGTACGTATATTTCCAGTTTATTACATGACTTCCGTCTCTCATATGAATAATACGCAAATGAAAACACAAATACATTTTGGTGACGCACTTTTAGTTTGTATTTTCTGTTCTGCTTACGTTTTATTGGTTTTTTTTTATTGTTGGTTTCTATATGCATTCTTAGTTTTGAATCTTACTTATTTTATCCATTCTCTTAACATGTTAGCGAGACAATTAACTCTATTGTAATTTCAATTATTTTTACGTTTTATAAATAATTTTCATCCTGATGATGAGGTTCTATACCTGGAAAGCTCGCTAAATGAAATTTTCCACCTGGCCTTGGTAATATTACATTTTGTCAAGCTATGATATTCAAGTAGCTGCCCTATTACTATATATATATATATATATATATATATATATATATATATATATATATATATATATATATATATATATATATATATATATATATATATATATATATATATATATATATATATATATATATATATATATATATATATATATATATATATATATATATATATATATATATATAAGGAAAACACTGTTGATTAGCAGAGCTCGCACAGATTTTCTGTGGTTGGATGGGACGTTGCTGAATGAGTCTGAAGCTTTAACTATTCTAAGGGCAAATTTTGACTCATATCTAACTTTGGTGAAAAATCTAAAGAAAGTTTCAACATATGCAGCACGGAAGTTAGGTATTGTTTGTAAGGCCTCTTATACAGCATATATAACAGTGATAAAATCAGTGCAACCTATTTTAGGTCATTAGTCCTTCCGATGTGGACGTCTGCTTCTGCCAGAGATTTATCTCTTTTAGACAGAGGGCTTCGTGATGGTAGGTTTCTGTTTCCTAATATTAGCAGCTATGGCTCGGACCATCGAATGTTGGTCTCTTGGTTGTCAATTTTTCATAAGTTTTATTTTAACAGAGACATTTCACATTCACAATTGATCCCTGAACCCCTTTTCCTGCCGAGAACAATCAGATTCGGTGAACAGCAGCACCAATATGCAATAAATGTGCATCGCTGGCGAACTTCTCAGTTCCAGAGGTCCTTCATTCCTCACACCGTTAGACTATGGAACAGCCTCCCTGATGATGTCGTGTTATTGGAACTACAGAAGTTCAAGCGAAGATGCAATGCATTCCTATCCTGATACAATTATCCTTGTATTTGAATAATATACTTACATTTTTATTGATTTATTTGTTAGTTTTTTTTTTAAGAAAATATCTCCTCCATCTGTATTTTTCATTCCCTTCTGTTACTTCTTTCGAATCAACACCATATCCTTGGGAAGCTTGAATTTCAAGTCAATGGCCCCTGGGCGCTTGTTCCATATGATTAGGGTTTTTTTTCCGAATAAATTATATGTATAATACACACACACACACACACACACACACACACACACACACACACACACACATATATATATATATATATATATATATATATATATATATATATATATATATATATATATATATATATATATATATATATATATATATATATATATATATATATAAATATATATATATATATATATATATATATATATATATATATATATATATATATATATATATATATATATATATATATATATATATATATATATATATATATATGAATGTCTTTTCCTGTAATACTACAGTGTAATATGAAAATAAGAAGGCCCATAAAACACTATTTAAACGTTGAAACCATATATTTCGGGCACTTGTTTCTGTGCCCCTGTTCATAGAATATGGACAGGTGTCAGTTACATAATATACAAAACATGAAGGTGTGGCCTTAATTTGTATGTTTCTTAAGAAGGAGGAGAGATTGACCAAACTAGTGGTTTTTACACATTAGACTGTCCTATCTTGAAACAGAAACAGTTGAAATATATGGTTTCAAAGTTTAAATACTGGCTTCTTATTTTCACCATATATAGTTAGGGGTGGGATAGGGCTTATATGATATATATATATATATCCTTCCATATATATATATAACTAAATAAAAACTACGATTTTATCATACCTCATTTCAGTACACATATATAATATCTGGAATAGAATATGTATGGTTTGGTAAGACATAATCTGAAACAGAGGGCAATTTTGGATCAAAGGGTACACATTATGAGTTACTATCTTGAAAATTACAGTTGGGGTGACATCATGGACCAAAGTTCAGAGAGGGTTAGGAGTGGGAAGGGTTTGAAACGGGGGGCTGGTCCTTCCCATAGACTGGAAAAATAAAAGTACAACCTCGATTTTTCTTGTCCTCTTTCGATCCAGCACTATGACTTAAAATCTGGAAAAGAATTGTTTGGTGGTAAACCTAATCATCAATTGCAGCAGAGGGGGTGGAGGTTGGAACAAACAGTTAAAAGAGTGAGAGGAGAGGAAGTGAGAGAGTTTAGTGGGTGTTAAAGACAGCAAAGAGAGAGAAATGATAAAGAGAGATTTCTCGGATGTCAAAACACTTAGCTAACCTAGGCAGCAATGGGTTTCTTAGTGTGTGTATTTATTCACTTCTTCCCCAATAGGTCTATAGTAAATATATATATATATATATCACTGCTATATATAAAGATAATAATTTCTTACTATACTATATTAACGCATGTCTATGCAGATGATATCCACCCCAATTAACCATGGTTCCATTGAAACATTCTATAAAAATAATATCACTATTAAAAATCAAATAGTTCACCCAGTTTATATATATATATATAAAACACATGACAAAGGAATAAATATAAAATAATCAGTCTGTGAAAAAGATTAGTACAACCTCAGTTTGTTCTTGTCCAGCAAATGGAATTCAATCTTTGGTTTTATCACAAAATACCTAAACATTGTTTGGAAATTAAACCCCTTCTTACCAAAAATAGTATATTCAGCTAATAAACATGTTAAAAACATTAATTTTATGAAAAAAAATGCTACTAGAAAAGGAATGTAAATGATAAATGACAATCCAACAAAACTTTACTTCTGTAACACTCAATCATAAACTGGGTGTTTCCCAACATTATTCACTTCCCAACTGTCTCCCTAGTAACTGTAAGTTAAGTCACTGAATTAAAGATAATAATTTCTTACTATGACTATGTTGAACGCGTGTCTGTGCAGGTGAGTGTCCACCCCAATTAACCATGGTTCCATTGAAACATTCTGCCAAAAAAAGGAACCATCACTCTTAAAAATCAAAGTTCACCCAATTTACAAAGACACCAAAACACATGACAAAGGAATAAACACTAAAATAATCAGTCTGTAAAGATTAGTAATTTTTCTAAGTTTCTACTCTCTCTCTCCAGCAAATGGGAATTCCAATTGGATCTTTGGTTTATCACAAAGGAGTGAACAATCTATCACAAGCCCCTTCTTACTTAGTGTTTTCATAACACATGAATGGATTCACATTTCCATTTAACACACATAAAAATCCGACTAGAACCGGACCCTCAGGCTTCTAGAACAATCCATGCTGACTTTACTTCTGTTCCACATCAATATTAACTAGGTGTTCCCCGAACAGATGAACAATGCTGACTGAATCCCAAGAGGTGACTGTATGTTAAGTGCTGAATTAACAAACACATCTTCCACCTGCAAGATTTGTTAACCACTGCAAAAGTCAGTATGTCATATATATATATATATATATATATATATATATATATATATATATATATATATATATATATATATATATATATATATATATATATATATATATATATATATATATATATATATATATATATATATATATATATATATATATATATATATATATATATATATATATATATATATAAATAATCAACACACAATCACGTGTGCAGAACAGAAATAAATTTCTGACTCAATATCAGGATCGAAACCCAGGTCTTTCAATTGAAAGGCAAGGGCACTGCCCACTAGGCCATACAATTGAAAGACCTGGGTTCAATCCTTGGAGTTCTGAGAAAAAATAGTGAAGTGTTAACATTTTCATTTCGAGCACTGTAAGCAGTTCAAAACCTTGCTATTTCATATTGCTCCCTCAGCCTTCAGCATTCCCTAAGTGAACTGGAAAGTGTTTTCTTAGCATCAAGGTGGTAGTAAGTTTGTCTTGCAGAAGAGGCGTTTGCTGATGTGTCGACCTGTTCACCCATGGCGCCAATTCCTTAATTCCCGAAATAGAAGATCAGTTCAAGATTCATTCCTGAAGACTTACATGCCTACATGGCAGAATCTGTGTATTTATGTAATCTAGGGGCTTCCTCACAGTGATTTTATTGCTAGAGATAATTAATTCCATAGTTAAGAATTTTACCATAGATCGTAAATCTTTTAGAGTGGCACTTTGCTTTGTGAGTAATGTAATATCAGTGAGTTGTATCTTGGTTTAACCAGACCACTGAGCTGATTAAATCCCAAAGGATTAGAACCTTATTTTATTAGTTGGTTAACTAGCAAAGGATACAGTTTTAACAGATAATAAAGTTTCTATCCATTGCCTAATTTTTTTGGAGCCTCGATCTAGCGAGTGCTAGACGACAACTCTACTGACTCACCCAACAAGAGCTGGTGAGGAGCTCCCTTGCAATATCCTTGTGACCCTTGTAATAAAACCTAAATTGTGAGGTCTTGCATTTCTTTTGGAAACCATTTTAATTTATTGTTAACTTACTTCTTTTCGTGAGTTTAACTGGGCAGTCAGGTGAGCTTCAGAGTATGTTTAGGGCCAGATAAATAAGCCCCAGATTAGGCTTGTGAAAGTGGCGACCTTGCCGGGATATTGCAATCTTGCATGATATGTTGCATGGCTCAACAGTGCAACATCATCCCAATCTCAGTGGAATAGCTAATCAGCTTTTGCTGGCTAAATCTGAGTGTTTACGTTAATAAGAAACCTTATATCCCTTGGTAACTTACTTTGGTGCTGGTGGGCAACAGTATACACTGCATAAGTATTTTAATTGAATTCTATAGCAATTTAAAAACAATGTCATTGATGTAAGTAGCGTTTCAAGTGAACCCACCTCACTTGTAGGTGCAGCATTCACTCACAGAGCGAGAGAAGGTTATTGCCAGACTTACATGAATTTATCTGTATTTAGCCTTAGTGCATGCTGAAACGGGACTACATGTCTCTAGTGGCTAGGAATCAGCTAGGTAGTGAAGTGATAACAAATGACAAGTGTTAAAATTCCTGGAAAGTGCAAGAATTTCCTTCTGAAAACACACTAACAGTCTTAGTTAGGAAGAGGTATCTGGCAACCTCTGCTAGGCAGGGCAGTGAGCATTTCACTTCTCGGCTTTCACACATCTACACTCAGTAACCAATTCGTATTTTATGATTTTATTTGTTTAGGACATCTGTAATTGTTCAAGGTTATAATTCCTACCCTGTATCTTACGCACAATGATACAAATAAAATTAACATAAGCATTTGCGAAGAAATTTCATATGTTAACACAGAAAGTGCATAGTATTCACATTCCTTTAAAGTCAATGGGAAGGTCGTTTGGGAGGACATGAGTCCTGTCTCTCAGACCCTGATAGCTGGCCGTCATTTAGCTATCACCTTGTTACTTGTTAACGTAAATACTACTGTCGCCCATCATGTTTTGAAAAATAATTCCTAGTAGAAGGAATCACAAAGTTGGCATTATTACCCTTCGTAGTTATAATTTGGCATTATTTGCATACACTCACTTGAGAAAGAGTATGAAAAAGATATTATTCATTCCTATCACTCAGTCATAACCTCATGGAATTTATATAGGGTACAGACTATACTCTTTACAGCACAATATGCATTCCAAAACCTATTATAAGTAAAGCCACTTATTTGGACATCAGAATTTATAAATTAACCAAACCATATTACTCAAGCTTTTCTGAGTACACTCACATTTGCAATACCATGTTTGCTAGGCTTCCTCTTGACTTGGGACTGTCAGGAGCAAACTTTCGAGCTGATCTATTTGGACTAAAAACTCACTGAACCCATCAATTTACATCTTGAGCATGTTTGCATCAAAGAATGCATTCTACAGAACTAACCACACATAGTAGCCTATGGTTAATCACTCAAGCCATCCACACACAACTGAAATTTTACCATAATATCACACCAACTTGTGCAATAGCCGTTTTTGTCCGTGCGTAAGTTCTTACCATTCTTTTGAGCAACCTCAGATCAATTTTTTCTATCTGAGAGCCACGTTCTACAGAACACACTAACGTTCATGCCTCAGCTGGCCTCATCTGTGTGTGAGCTAATAACAAAACCTGTTCTTCAGAACTAACAAAGCCTGTTCTTCAGAACTAACAAATAACCAGTTCTTTGGAACTAACAAGTTACCTGTTCTTTGGAGCTAACAAATTCCACTCCTACCGAGCATAAAAACGCACACCATTAGTACAATAACCCGTTCCTTTTGGAACACAAAACCTCTGCACTCGATGATGACCTTTATCGCGAGTAGCTAAAAACTTGAAAGCCTAATGAAGCTGGCTTATACCACTGGATTTCCCCAACAAAACAACGCACATTGAGAGCTATCTTTCATGTCTGCTAATCACAACTGGAAGCAAACTATCAAATATTACGAAGAGTGTCACTCTCACTGGAACTCTCTACCACTCGGTCTCTAGTATCATCATCAGAGCCATTACCAAGTATTAGGCTAGTGCCACACACATTCATGTGAACAAGTCTATGTCCTTTGGATCAACCAGTGGGTTTCCTTTCTTTAATTTTCTTTCCTATACCCTGTCTTGGCAATTTCCTTAGTCTTGCAAAGTGGCAATTAGTCTTTGCCCTTCTTTCTTACTTTATAACTTGGTGGCTCTGCAGACTCGCACCCTTGGGGTCCATCTCGGTTCTCCTTTCATATTACCATACCTGTTTACACTCCAACCATTTTACTTGAATCAGTGCCATTCATCTGTCGCTCACCAGTCTAGCCAGACCTTCCAAGGGCTCAGACAAAGCAGGGTTCTTAGGGGAGAGCAACTGACTACCTGGATAGAGGAACAGGTAGCTAGGGCAAAGGAGAGTGATGAGAAGGAGGAGAAGGAATGCCAACATGAAGAAAAGCAAAGTCAACATGAGTTAAATCTGGCTCGAGAGAAAGCTGCCCCTGCTGGAGCTGAAAACCAGAAGGAGCAGAAGCAATGTCAACATGAACTAAACCTGGCTCGGGAGAAACCTACCCTTGGTGAAGCTGAAAAGGAGAAGGAGGAGAAGCAATGCCAACATGAGCTAAAAATGGCACGAGAGAAAGTCGCTCTCGCAGGCAAGCAAAAAATTATCAATGTGCCCATGACCTAGGAATTGAGCAAGCTCGCCATGCAAACACCATGACATTCGCCAAACATAAAGCTGAGAATCCTAACTCTGCTACCCACAGCCAACCCTGTAAAGCAAGTGCACTCTTATCCACAAATGGTCAGACAATGAACCTGACACATGGCTGGATCACATTGAGAAGTTCTTGAAAATTTCACCTCCAACGCAATAGAGATAGCCTTTATATTAAATAAGCATATGGGTGGAAAGGGTCTAGTTGCACTTCGTGCTTTGACAGCCATGGAACAAGGAGATCTTGCCATAGTCTGGAGGGCTGTCAACAAAGCGTATGAAATCACTCTGGAGAGATGGAGACAATGGTGGCTCAGGTCTACCCAAGGAAATAGGTCAATCCTGGATGGATTGGAATTATTATAAGAGAAGACACTTTAAATGTTGGCTAGACACCCATAATTTCACAACTCTCAACGAGCTCTCAGAGCGAGTGCAGCTGGAGGATTTCTTCCACTACACTTCAAGTACACTCTGCTACCTACATATATGAGAAACGCCCAACCACCATCGCTGAATGCTGCCATTTAGCTGACAATTGGGAAACTCATCATTGCCAGCATAGTACGATGGGCAGGGAAATAGTACCCACTTATCTAACAGCGACTCAAACCCATTCCAGAAATGGGGTGCAAAATCTGGCCTGCATCTACTGCAAGGTCGGACACTGCTCAGAACAATACCACTTTAAGCTAGGTAATAACCAGAAGGCTGCCAAAAAACCTTGCTCAAAACCTGCAAATAAGTAGGGTGCTTCCGCTGCAGAAGAAAATCAACCAAAACCTACCCCCCTCAACCTCCAGGGCACCATATAAACATGACTCCAGTATGAAGTTTTGCAAAGACTGCCACAACAAGGGACACATGTCCAACAAATATGTACACTGCCCCAAGTACACCACTCCAAGGGTCATGTAAGTTGCCATTGAACCCCAGTGGACTACTGGATGGCTCAGCCTAGATGATGTGGCTGTAGCTCCCACTGATGGCTCATCTCAGCCACAAGCCCTATTAAATGTCATTGATACAGGCTCCGAGATCAGCCTCATCACACACGACCAAGTAACCCCCGCGCTTCTGTCCAGGAGGATGAATGAATCATGATATGCTGGTTCAATGGTCATTCTACAGATCTCCCTACAGTTCTATTGAATGTAATGAACAGCAACCATTCTCGTACACGAGAACAAAGATTTGGGGTAATGGAAACCCTAACTGCAGGATGCTCCTTGCTTCTTGGATAAGATTTCCTGCAATGGAGAGATTCCACAATACCGCTGCAATGCACGACAGTGATACCAATGAGAGACTCCTCTAACCAACCAGCCACTAAAGCAGATGAACTTCTACTGCCTGATGTGTTGTTAGGCAATGTCCTGTGGCTCCAGAAGCCAACAACCACAGATTCGAGTCCAGAACCACCTGTACTGGCAACCACCCTCCTAATCATGGGAGTGGAAACCACAATCCCTGAATTGCATAGGAAAAATCTGATCACTGCCCAAGGCAAAGATCCTAAACTACAATGTATCAGGGAAGAGGCCCAGCAGGATCAAACTGACATCATCGACTTCTCCACCAAATCGTGATGGATCAGTGGACACTCAAACCACCAAGGCCCTGTCAGACATGTTCTATTGGGTGGTATTAAAGAAGTCAGTCAAGGCATATGTATCCTCTTGCCCCAACTGTCAAACAGTGGGAAATCCAAATGAAGTAGTACCTAAGGCTAAGCTACAGAACATCCTGTCAGGTGGTGTCCCCTTCTAGGATGTCATCATAGTTTACTATATGCCTCAAGGATGAACAAGAACCAAGACCAAGAATGCACATTGCCTCACGATTATTGATGGATTTACTAGGTATCCCAAGGCCATTCCAGTCAGGAGTGAGACCTCTAAAGCCACTATCAAAGTGTTACTGCATTTCTTCTGTAGATTTGGATTTCCAGCCACTGTCCAGAGTGACAATAGCTGTCACTTTATGCCAAAAGAAATCCAAATAGTATGACCAAGTTGAAAATCAAACACATCCACTCAACTGGCCTCCCCCCACACCATCCCAAGAGCCAGGGAATAATTGAGAGGTTCAGTCACTCAATCACTAACATCGCCGTTGCTTATCCAAGATTGGATTTTATCCAGAGTAAAAAATCTACTTTATTGCGATAGCTGTTAATCAAGTCAGTGGGAATCAAACATGTATACTTAAAGCACAATAATCAAGAAGACAATCAATCATATGCTCTGTTCATGCTCCATCACAACTGTCAGAAGCCAAAGGGTATAGCCCCTCTGAACTGCTGTACACCCACTCGACAAGAGGGCCTATAGACATACTGCATGAAGTTTGGGCAGAACTGAGTAAAGCAGGATGGGTGAAAGAACCCCAGAAATACAAAATAAACAGTGGACTGCATGGGCAGTGGCACAAGCAACGGAGGCGGCAGTGCAAGAACAAGTCAAATTAACACTTGACAAAGAAGCCACTATGAGAAGCTTTGTGGTAGGCAATGAAGTTTTGGTCCTACGGACTGGGACCACACACCCCCTAGAAACCCAGTTTACTGGGCCCCATAAGATCCTGGGAAGAAAGGGAAATTTGAACTATCTGGCCAACTATGGGCAGAGAAGAACAAAATGGCTGCATGTCAACTTGCTCAAGCCATATAAAATGAGGGAGGAGGAGGAGACCAGCAACTCAAACCCACCCCAAGCACAGTAGTGAGCAACATTACTGTGACACCTACCCTGAAAACTAATTCTGAGGTGATAGCCCAAGTGCAGTGTATCACCCCGGGTCTTGATGAAGAAAAACACCAAGACATAAGAAATCTGTTGCTAAAATACCCCGAAGTAACTCAAGACCGTCTGGGATGTATGGACATCTTACAACATATGATAGAACTAGAAGAAAAAACCAGACCTATAGCTCAGGGATACTATAAGGTAAATCCACAAAAGGCAGAAAGAATTAAAAAACAGGTGGAGCTGCAATTGGAATTGGGATTGATTGAAAAGGGTCAGAGGCCCAGGTCCTCACCAGTCATACTAATACCCAAGGAAGGCAGAGGAGATCGGCTCTGCATTGAATTCAGAAAACTCAACGAAGTCACCAAACCAGAGCCGTATCCTGTCCTGCACATGGAAGTATGTCTTGATTGGCTAGGAAACGCATCCTTTCTCACAAGGATTGATCTGGAGAAAGGTTATTGGCAAGTACCCCTAATGGAAGACACAAGCAAGTTGACAGCATTTACAACACTGGATGGGTTCTTTCAATATAAAGTAATGCCTTTCAGGTTAAGAAATGCCCTCAGCTGTTTTCCTCAATTAATGAACCAAATTCTTGCATGTATTGAAAACTTTATTGTCTACCTAGATGCCATAGTATATTTGCAAATGCATGGGAAGAGTATCTGAAAATTGTAGAGAAGGTTTTAGCTGCTCTCAAAAGAGCAAAGCTAGTCATTAACTTAAAAAAGTGTCACTTCAGCACAGCCGAAATAACATACTTTGGACATGTAGTAGGAAATGGAAAACTCATGCCAAAGAATGCAAACATATCAGCTGTAAGAGACATGCCATACCCAACAACAAAGAAAGAAGCACACCGATTCGTGGGTATGGTTCAATACTTCAGGCAATTCATACCCAACTACTCAGAAGCAGCTGCCCCAATAACTAATCTCTTCAAAGGCAACAGAACATTTAGGTGTACGCCAGAATGCAAAAAAGCCTATGATAATCTCAAGACTGTGCTAATCAGTAACCTGTCCTACACACTCCAGATTACGAGGGCCCATTCTATCTGGCTGTAGATGACAGCGATATTGGAGTAGGTCCGGTAATGTTCCAAATCAAAGATGGCATTCACTATCCGATTGCCTATTACTCCAAAAAGCTGAATCCAGCAGAAACTTGATATAGTACAATCAAGAAAGAACTACTAGGAATGGTACTTGCTGCGAAGCATTACGAGGCTTGTCACACAGATCATAAGTTTCCGCTCACAGTCTACACAGATCATAATCTGCTAAAATACCTCACCAAATTCAGAAATCAAAATAAACATTTAATGAGATGGATTCTCGATGTACAAGAAAATAGAACACATAAAGAGAACAGATAATAAGATAGTCGACGTGCTGTCCTGACACTAATCAGAGTGTCTCTCATAATCAAACCCTGTAACGTCAAACTTTCATTTTCACAGTGCTTGGTCCTAATCCATAGCTTAGGCATCAACCACTACCTGTTTTTTTCCTCCTCATCCGTTCGCAAATTTGAGTTCATAAATAGTAGATTATATTCCCTGACCCAAACTGTTCTCTAAATCTTGTTCTAACTATCTCTCCACAATCTTTGGCCATACTAGTGCCTTGTATATATGTGCAAATTAGCACACCATGCTAGCCAGTTTGCTGGCAGGATTGTTAAAATTACAAAAGCTGAATGCTATAATAACAAACTAGGACGTATGCAGATTAAAAATTCCATGAATTGGAAGAAGAAAGTTTGTATTTTATGAATCAAAACTAGCTTGGGAAAATTTATAATGTTTGTTTAGGTTATTGAATCTAATTGCATGCATATTATTGTGAAATAAACTTTTACACTAGATAATAACCTCAGTTTTATTAAAATTGGTTTGTAGTAAATACATTCAGTACAGTATCTTATTTGATAATTTCTGCATTTTCATTAAAACTGATTTGTAGTTAATAAACTGAGTAGAGTAACTTCTTGCAATAAGTTAAAGTAAACATATACTCTAAGTAAAATAATTATCTCAAATTTCTATTTCATTTTGGGGTTGAAGGTTAAGAGAGAAGACGGAGATAGATTTTAAAATTTATTAAAGCTAGACCAGTATTCACACCCGAATATGGCGTAAAATGATTTCTGGTGGGGGGAGTTGTAATGTGTAATTGTAGTCTACAAGAGCACACTTTTCAAATTTAATTAAATCAAGTTTTCAAATTTAGTTAAAACCACTCAGAGAAGCTAAAGGGGTTCAAAACAATCCTGACATTTGCATCCTAAATTTTCTCTCTGACCTGAGTCTTTAATCCAGCCTTTTTTACCCATTGATTTCCCCTGGGCTTCTGTCTTCTTATTCCCAGCACCACTCCTGTGTGCCGCCAAAAACATGGAGGCTGGCAGGTAACGGTCAAACGCTACACGCGACACAAAGGACGTGGAGACTGGACCAGAGATTATATAAAGGCCTTGACCCAGGGAGACAGGAGAGTTTGTTGGCAGCCAGCATCAGAGTAGAGTCCTTGTCGCGTCGGTCTCCGCCTGCCCTTTCCCTCTCTGAACCAGCATCTCTTTGCCGTGCAGTAGTCCCACCAAGTCCCTTGCCTTATTGCAAAGTCTGGCCCATGTTTACTAAGACAACAGGAAAAGTATAGTCTGCATTTTGGAGTTGTTACGGCACCCACTCTTCAACTATAATTTTCATTGTTTCTGATATTTCTGCCCCTTGGAGTTCTCAGAAAAAATAGCGAAGTGTTAACATTTTCATTTCAAGTAAAGTAAGCAATTCAAAACCTTGCTATTTCATATTACTCCCTCTCAGCCTTCAGCATTCCCTAAGTGAACTGGAAAGCATTTTTTCCCCACAGTGATTTTATTACTAGAGATAATTAATTCCATAGTTAAGAATTTTCCCATAGATCGTAAATCTTTTAGAGTGCCAATTTGCTTTGTGAGTAACGTAATATCAGTGCCACAGAGCTAGTGAGGTGCTCCCTTGCAATATCCTTGTGATCCTTGTAATAAAACCTAAATTGTGAAGTCTTGCATTTCTTTTGGAAACCATTTTAATTTACTGTTAATTTATTTCTTTTCATGAGTTTAACTGAACAGTCAGGTGAGTTTCAGAGTGTGTTTAGGGCCACACAAATCAGCCCCAGGTTAGGCTGTTGTATAAATATATAATATATATATATATATATATATATATATATATATATATATATATATATATATATATATATATATATATATATATATATATATATATATATATATATATATACAGTATATATACACACACACACAACAAGAGCTCAGTGGTCCAAAACTTGTCGCCATTGGTGGTCACGGACATAAAAATTAATCCAACTCTTCGTCTAAAAATTCGGGACTGCAAATCCTATAAGCTCTGATGG
>NC_089761.1:7469217-7491717 GCF_040412425.1 Macrobrachium rosenbergii
AACAAACTCCCGGGCGCACAGATGCACGCACCAAGAGGACCTTACTTCACAGTGACAAAAACTTCACATATTACTTCAGAAAATAAATATTCATACTGACAGTAATATCCTCAAGCGTTGAAGAGTTGCTGCTTCATTTATTTTTATGACACTTGAAGATTACCAAAGAACGGCAGTTTAAAGAGAGAGAGAGAGAGAGAGAGAGAGAGAGAGAGAGAGAGAGAGATTTTCCGCTCTGACCAAAACACACTTTGCCGCAAATAACAGAAGGTGCTAGGTAGAACCCTCCCCTCCTCTCCTCCCCTCTTATGGGTATCTTATTTCTAGTTACCTTATTCCTAATGTTGTTTTTCTAATTCCCAACTAATTTAATATTTTTCAGTGTCTTGCTCAAATCCTTAATAATATTATTGTTCGGAATGACGTTCTTAATTTTCTTGTTTGTACTTTGTCCTGGGCCCTTTACCCTTAGTAATGTTCCCTAGCCTTACTATGCGCCCTCCCCTACCAGCGCGGCGAGTCGGTATCCCAGTTTTTTAAAAGAAGAGAAAGGATATTCAAGCTCCTGTTCTACATAAGGTGGGCTACAGACCCTTATAGGCTCTAATAATCATCCCTATCTTAACATCCTTCGTGTGTGGCTCAAAATATATATATATATATATATATATATATATATATATATATATATATATATATATATATATATATATATATATATATATATATATATATGAACACAAAGTTACATGTGTGGAACAAAGGTATATTTCTAACTCACATATGGATCGAACCTAGGGCCTTAAATTGAAAGGTAAAGGCGATACTAACTGTGCCACACAAGTCCTATAAGAAACTGAAACCTTAGTACCACTGTACCAAAGGCTTTTACCTAGGCAGCCTTGCCACCTAGAATACCAGCGTGTTTTACTCGACTTCTCGACTCATCAGTAACCCAACTGATAACGTTTCACATGAATTAACCCTTCTCTGTGAACATGAAAGAAGTATTCAGCAAGCAATTACATACGGAACAGAAATAAATTTTTGACTCACATCGGGATCGAACCCAGGTCTTTCAACTGAGAGGCAAGGGCACTACCAACTGAAGCACAGAAGTTATTTAAGAAACTGGAACCTAAATACCACTGTACCTAAGGTTTTTACCTGGGCAGGCCTAGAATAAAGTTTTACTCATCTTCCCGACTCAGTAGTGACTCTATTGATAGTATCTTATTCGAATTATCCCTTTCGAGTAAATATGACAGAAGTAAGCAATAAACAATTACTCCCGTGCAATGTGAGTCAGAAATTTATTTCTATTCCACATGTAAATGTGTATTGATTACTTCTACCATATTCACTCAAAGGGATAATTTGAATGAAATGCTATCAACTGGGTCACTGCAGAGTCAGGAAGTTGGGTAAAACTCGTTGGTACTCTAGGTGGTAGGCATCCACATGTACTACCCTATCATATTCCCTCAGAAGGGATCTCGAATGAAATGCGATCAACTGGGTCACTGCTGAGTCATGAATTTGGGTAACACCCACTGGTATGATAGGCACTAAGCCTGTCCAGTTAAAAGACTTTGTTATAAGGGTACTTAGCTTCCAACCTCTTGTATGAATTGTGTGGTTCAGTTGGTAGTGCCCTTGCCTTTCAATTGAAAGACCCAGGTTCAATCTGTTGTAAGTCAAGTATATATATACATATATATATATATATAATATATATATATATATATATATATATATATATATATATATATATATATATATATATATATATATATATATATATATATATATATATATATATATAATCTACTGGGCACTTTTTCCTAGATATGTATGTTATTGTGAAGCCACAATACCCTCTTAACTTCTTGAATTCTTCACACTTTTTGGATGCATTTGTCACTGCAAAGCCTTACCATATGTAAGAAATATGATGCAATTCCGGTGTATGGTAGCGGGAATCGAACCTACACACCATGTAATGAGAACGAGGTCACATTGTTGTCGTGACCATGAGAAGGATAAAAGTCTATTGCCGCTCATACATACATATACCTGTCGAATTCAGATATGTTTATTAGGGTTGGAATAGACACATCCTCACCATCATAGACAATTAGCAATCTATTTTTTTTTTTTTTAAGCTGAAATGTACATATAGAATCCACTGCTCACTTTTTACCGGATACATATGTATATAATTGCAATAGCCACAATGCCCTCATAACTTCTCAAATTCTTCACACTTTTTGGATATGCATATCCCTACAAAGCTTTAGAGCCAAAAGAAAGAGAAATGAAGAAATTCTGACGTCGGCAGCGGGAATTGAACCCATATCCTGAGTAATCAGAATGAGGTCACATTGCAGACTTGACCATGAGAAGAGTAAAAGTTTTTGGAACTTCATTCAAATATACACCAGTCGAATTCAGATATATTTATTAGAGCTGGAATAGACCGATCTTGACCATCATAGCCAAGTGGGCTATCGTTTTTATTGCTTTTTTTGGCTGAAATTACATACAGAATCTACTTGTCACTTTTTACCAGTTACATGTGTAATTGTGATGGCCATAATGCCCTCTTAACTTCTTCAATTCTTCACACTTTTTGGATACGCTTTTCACTACAGAGCCTTAGGTCCCAATGCAAAAAATATGAAGTAATTCTGATGTCTGGCAGCTACATGTCAAATTCAGATATATGTATTAGAGCTGAAATAGACCCATCCTCATCATGACAGCCAAGTCAACAATCATTTTTATTGTTTTTTTAGGCTGAAATTTATGTATAGAATCTACTGGTAACTTTTTGCCAGTAACTTATATAATTGTAATACCCATGATGCTGTATTAGCTTCTCGAATTCTTTACATTTTTCAGATACTCTTGTCACTACAAAGTCTTGAATCAAAATGCAAAAAATATAAAGTAATTCTGATGTCTGGTAGTTGGAATTGAACCCACATTCCAGGTAATCAGAACGAGGTCGCGTTGCTGACCTAATCAAGAGAAAGAAAAAAGTCTATTGCCGCCCATTCATACATTTACCTGCAGACTTAACTTCTTCAGTTCTTGACAATTTTCGGATACGCTTGTCACTACAAAGCCTTAAATCCAGATGCAAAAAATATGAAGTAATTCATGTCTGGTAGCATGAATCGAGCCCACATCCCAAATAATCAGAATAAGGTCATGTTACCTACTTGACCATGAGAGCGGTAAAAGTCTATTGCTGATCATACATACATATACATGTCAAATTCAGATATATGTATTAGAACTGGAATAGACCCATGCTTATCATGACAGCCAAGTCAGCAGTCACTTTTATAGCTTTTAAAGCTGAAATATGTGTAGAATCTACTGGTCACGTTTTGCCTGCAACATATGTAATTGTTGTAGCCATGATGCCCTATTAGCTTCTCGAATTCTTAAACTTTTCAGATACACTTGTTACTACAAAGCCTTAGATCAAACTGCAAAAAATATGAAGTAATTCTGATGTCTGGTAGTGGGAATTGAATCCACATCCTAAGTAATCAGAACGAGGTCATGTTGCTGACCAGATCATGAAAAGGAAAATAGTCTATTGTCGCCCATTCATACATTTACCTGCAGACTTAACTGCTAATCCTAAGCTGTAAAATATGACGTCACTGGTGTCATTCTTTCACTCATAGTTTATGCATAACTACGGCATTTCTGGTGTTCTGTAGGATTCTTCCAATGCCCCAGTGTGCAACAGAAGGCATAAGCAAGGGCATCATCTCTGTCCTTGGTTGATAGTTTTGATCTGCTACATTGCTAGTATTTTCATTTGTATTATAGAGCATTCTGTTGGTCGTTTCCTCCTCTGGATTCTCTTAGATGTTTTGTGGTTTCTGTGTTCCTTTGTATGTTTAATGCAGTCTGTTGTTGATTTATACCTATGGCATCTGCTATTTGCAATCTGTGGAACCAGGCTCCCCATGAGCAGCTTTCCTCAAGAAATAGTGTGTTATTGCTTGCTTGTGTCAGGGTTCTCCCCTTGGACATTAAGGCAGTGTCCCACAATTGTTGCCTTTTGTTACACTGTTGTATTATTGTTATCTACTTTCTGCTCCACCTTTACACCCAAAAAACAAAGTTTGCCTTCTGCACTATATTCAAAAGTATAGTTTCATCAAGCATTCCTCTTCAGGGAATACTGTAGGCGGATGGCATCTTCATCAGTGCCAATAGAAATGAAGATGTCGCCTGTGCATCGGGCATATATCTTTGGGTTCAGATGGGAGTTGAAGGTTCTTTCCTAAACATCTGCCATATACATATTAGCAAATACACCACAAAAAGGGGGTATCCCATATCTACACTCTACCTGTCAAAAGATTTAACTTTTTTGTGAGAGGAAGAGATTCAAAGGACATCTTCTGGTATGTCGAGGGCCATGGCAACCGAGTAGTAAATTCTCCTTAAAATAATATAGATTGCCACGTCTACTGGCACGTTTGTGAATAAACTTTCTACGTTCAGAGTTGAGCACGAGGACATAGTATTCAAAATATTGTCCAACTCTACCAGAAAAACCACCAAGTACCCTTTTACGGAGGGAGTTAATTTGTGCAATTATAGGGCACAACTGGCCGCTGGCCTTATGGGTCTTAACAGTGCTATAACAATATTCTGGCCCATTGTCTCCGATAATTGTCGGTAATTTGATGGTTCTGTTACAAGAATTTTTGTTTCTTTATTATTGCATTTAGGTTCCTTTTTCGGCTTTTGGTAGGAACTCGAAGAGGAACTCTTGCCAAAACTATACTATTGAAAATAGTATCGAAGGCAGGCTTCTTTTCTTGGGTGTTATCATGGGGCAGGAAGAAGATAGGCACAATACAGCCATGTACCAAATGTGGGACAGTGCCCTTAACGGGAGAAGGGAGTGCCCTAACACTTATAACGACCCATAGTAGGCGCACACATAAGACATGCAATTATGCACCGTTTCCTTGTGGGAACTATTCATCGGCAGCTCAACCATGTTAAGCAGCTCTTTACTGACAACGGTTACAACAGTAATCTAATTGAAAGTTGCATACAAAAACAGTTGCACATGCATGGCAGCACCCCAACGACGAGCCCTACCTCACCAGGAAACTTCGTATATTATAGAACAGCATATTATCACAGCCAGTCTAATGCCACCCGGTCCTGGTCAGCATCCTCATAATAGGGAATAGCACTGCCCTCATGGAGAGAAGTGGAAGTCGACTATTGTGGTGCATAAATTTAAATGTTCGAAGGGACACATATTCCAACGTTATGTAGACGCCCATGACTATAATTAAATGTTGCAAGAAATATTGGAAAGCACAGAGATCATGCATAGAGAAGCTCAGTTCCAGATTCCAAATAGTAGAATCCATAAGTATCAATCAACAATTATCTACATTAAACATACAAAGGAATCCTGACTTCATCTCCTTACTTCAATGAAACCACAAAACATCTGTGAGAATCCACAGGAGGAAACAAGGGAAAGAATACTCTTGAATACAAGGCAAAACACCAATAATGGAGTAGACCAAAACTACTGGCAAGAGATGGAGATGGTGCCCTCGCTCATGCCCTCTGTTGCAAGGCGTGGCATAAGGCATATCTTATGGAGCACCAGAAATGCCGTAGCTGCCACACAGATTATGAGTGAGAGAATGAGACCTACCGACCGATAGAAATTCATCATTCCAGTGACGTCATGTTGTACATTTAGGGATTACCACTTAAGTTTGCATGTTGTAATGAAAACTATTTATTTCAATCTGTAATTTAGTCCTGAAGACACCGCCAATAGCTGAGAAAACTGTTCGTCGACTATAAGAAGTGAATGGAAGTAAACGTGAATAATCCTTGTTTATTGCTTAGAAGTTTATATGAAGAGATAAAGAAGTGCAGTCTAGTTCAAAGTCTAAATAAGAAGACACGCTGCAAATAATGCCATTAACTTCTAAGAAATTGCATAAGAAAATATACCCAAATAACACACACACTTATGTACAAGCTGTATATATATATATATATATATATATATATATATATATATATATATATATATATATATATATATATATATATATATATATATATATATATATATATATATATATATATATATATATACTTTTTTTTTTTATTATCGTATTTTAGATTTATCTTTCTGACAGTTATTCACCTGGCTGTTACAGTCTGTACTCTAATAAAATTACGACACAAGTATTAATTACATTACTGGGCTTGCAAATGAAATTTTATTCTGAGATTTGAAAATTCATTTAATTTATGCCCTTTTATCATGTACGGTATAATTATTGAGAATTGCTTCGAGGAAAATCTGTTTTGTAGATAATTTTATATGTGAAAGACATAAGAGTCAAGTTCCCTCAATGCGTCTCCATTTGTCGAACGCTCTTTATGTACATTATTTATAAGCATCCTGTCGCGATTCTTTCCTTTTTTGTGCCACATCAGCTTACTTCGAGTCACAGAGGTGAAAACTTGTGGATGTTATCTCTGTTGGTCACGGAATGTTATTCTCAGGGTAAAAGCAGTAACCCACCACATCACACAAAAATAATAATGTTTTGTGAAGTATCACCGCATCCGTGGCACAGTGTAGCCACGGGTGGCACACTTTGCAAACATGTTATGAAAATCCGTTTGATTTGCATGATGTACCATTACCAATCTTGGTACTATCCATTACTGCTTCATTGTTATTTCACTATGCAAAACATCTTTCCAATATTTCTTTTGTGTAAGTGACTGACATTCGTGTCACACATGAATATTAGTCACTTATACACAGAGAAATTTCTTATAATTGAAAATGATACATCCCAAATATCCTTTACTATCAAGTTCACCATACCCAGGGAATAACTCACTCAGAAGGGGAACTTAACTGATGAGTCCTTCGTCCCCGGCAGGATTCGAAGCGATACCTGGGTAAGGAATAACGACGATAGATAGTGACTTAGACCACCCAGATATCATACGTGGGTAGTTTAATTCATTGTCTCTCTTTGTTACTAATCCAGGCATCAGTTCGAATACCATAGGGGAGAATATATATATATATATATATATATATATATATATATATATATATATATATATATATATATATATATATATATATATATATATATATATATATATATATATATATATATATATATGGGATACATAAGGGTGGATTTATCTCTCAGGGGTAGAAGTTTTACAGAACCATTTTTGGTTACATGAGGGATGCTTTGCAGAATACATTGTTACTGGGTCATCCAGCGTGTCGGAGATGGAAAACCTCAGTTCACACAGGGGTATGTGGTATAACTGTGGGAGCACCTGGTGTGTTTGCGCCTTATGAGGGGACGGATGTGAGTGCAGTGGCTGATGATGATGGATCATGTGCACATGAGAGTTTGCCGGTGGATTCTGAACATCTGTCGGTGGGTAAGAAGTATTATAAGGGGGTTCTGTCGGATGATGTGGTTTGCGGTCCTGGTATGGTTGCTATGGTGAATGTTCGAGTGAAAGGAGTGCATAAATCTTGACAGGTGTGTGGATGAGTGTAGCGAAAAGCTGAAGGGGGCAGTGTGTATGGGTTCTATAAAAAAGGTATCGAGTTCAGGGGATACTTGGGTGGAATTGCTAAACTTCAATGATTCAGTTCACAATTATCAGAACGGTATTTTGTTGACTGGGTCGATGAAGATAATTCCGTTGCTATTGTCGGGGATTTTTGTAGTTTTTCAGAAGCACATTTACAGGCTAGGAGGCAGATTTTTAGGGATCAGTTAGCCAATTCAGATTATAAAGAATACGTTGGGGGTGTGGAAGATGTTCTGGCTGACATCGCGGACATAGTCGCACTTAAAGGTGATAAGTTAGGGTTAACAAATGTGTTAGAACAAAAGGTTCAGTTGTAGGACAAGACTAAGCATATTTTTGTTCCTTCATATAGGATTCCTTTTAAGATAAGAGAACAGGTAGAGCAAGAGGTTAAAAAGTGGGAGGAAGAAGGCATTGTTTGGCCCAATTCCTCGCCTTTTAATTTCCCATTGTTGGCAGTGCTGAAGAGGGACGGTTCAGTCCGAGTTTGTGTGGACTTTAGGAAGTTGAAAGAGAAAACTATTCCTGATCGCTATCCTGTGGCGAGTTTGCCAGATTTATTTATTGAGATTGGGGCAAGAATATTTATGCTTCAATTGATCTGATGCCAGGGTATTTGCAAGTACCCCTAGCAAGGAGAGTCGACAGTACACGGCTTTCTCTTTGCCAAAGATGCATTATGAGTTCACGCAGATGCCATTTGGTTTATCAGGTAGTCCTATGACATTTACTGGGCTAATGAATACAGTTTTGCATGGCTTGTTAGGGAAAAATGTCTTCCTGTACATGGATGACATACTAAATTTAGTTGCCACGGATTCGGTAGAGGAGAATTTAGAGATTCTTAGGGAGGTTTTTAGGAGGCTTAGGTTAGCAGGTTTGAAAATAAAGTTAACTAAGTGTAATTTCCTGAAGAGGCAGATAACATATTTTGGTCATGTCACTTCTAAGGAGGGTGTTAAAGTGAATGATGATAAAGTTAGGGCAATTATGGATTTTGCTACTCCGAAGAATAAGAAGCAGATTCAATCATTCTTAGGCATGGCTGGATTTTTCCGTAGGTTTGTGAAGGGTTTTTCTATTCTAGCATCTATCTTGACAGATGTCCTGAGGGATGATGTGCAGTTTTCATGGGGAGATGGACAGCAAGTAGCTTTTCAGAATATTAAGGATGCCTTAGTGAATCCCCCACTGTTGAAGTTTCCTGATTTGGAACATCCTTTCATGTTGGTATCGGACGCTAGTTATGATGGTATAGGGGCATGCCTTAAGCAGAAGTTCAATAGAAGACTCCATCCAATTGCATTGTACAGTAGAAAGTTTAAGACATGGGGTAGTAATGAATGGTTATGGTCGGTAGTGGACAAAGAGGCATTTGCCATAGTGTCTAGTTTAGTGCATTTCAAAATGTTGCTCATGGGCAATCAAGTAGAGGTTCTCACGGATCATAAGTCATTTTTGGGTCTTTTCAATAAGCGGGATCTTTCCCCTAAAAGGGCTGGGTGGTATCTGACCATCAGGGATTTTGATGCCAAGCTTAGGTATATAGAGGGTAGACATAATGTTGTAGCAGAGGCCCTTAGTAGAAGTTTTTCTGATGCAGATGGTACTCATGTATGTTATGTATCTGGAGATTGCATAGACTGGGATATTAGTTTAGTAGAAGTTAAGCAGGATGAGAATGAGATTTTGGCAGACGCAAAAGCGTTTCTTAGAGAAGATGTATCAGAATATATGGGGACAATTTTTTGGAAGAATATGCCAACGTCAGTGGAAGACTTTGTGAGAGGTTGTTCATTTTGTAATGCATGTAAGCCATCGAGTGTAGTTTCTTGTAAACTGGATTCATTTCCTATTCCCAGCAGGCCATGGGCCAGGGTCCATATGGACCTATTGTCCAGTTTTTGTGAATCTAGTTATGGACATAGGCACTTGTTGGTTCGTAGAGATTTTTCCGCTGAAACATAAAACAATGGAAGAGGTAGCAGTCGCATTCTTTAATGGGTATATTTGTCTTTATGGGGTTCCTGAGGTGCTGATTACAGATAATGGGGGAGAATTTGTGAACAAGACATTAGAGATGTAATGGGCATTCGGAAGGTCACTATTATTCCCTATTGACCAGATGCTAATGGGCTGTGTGAACGGGCAAATAGGAAGGTTATTAAAGCTCTCAGAATGACCGTAGGGGGAAATGATGTAAATTGGGATTGATATATTCCACAGGTGCAGCATAGCATTAATTCCATGGTTAGTGATACCATTGGAATGTTTCGCAATGAAGCGCTGTTTAGTCACCCATCGGGGGATGATACAGTTAAAGAGCTTGTGTCGATGGCAAAACAGAGATATGTGTGTCTTGCAATGAATCTTGAAATGAAAACGAGGGATATGGTAGATAGAAGTAATGAAAAGCCAGACAGAGTTAAAGTTGCTGTGAGAGGTAGGGTTTTGTGAAAATAAATGTCAGGGATCAGTTGAACTATGAGCTAGGTCCTAAGTTTGAAGGTCCTTTTCGTGTTGTAGAAGTAAATAAGGGGAATAGATTTGTTGTTCTAGATGAGAGTACAGGTGTGTCTCGGTTGACACATATCTAAAATTAAAAAGACAGGTTAATGGGAATCTTATGGGTTAATTTCTGTGTTGTACTGTGGTTACGATAATTTTTTTATTTCCTCTCTCTTTGCTTTTTAATTGGTTTTAAATGGGCATGACTTGTAGCTTTTTTTTTTTTTAACTGGGGAGGACGTTGCTCCGTAATGTTATACAAATCTTTAGTTGTCCGAGATAATTTTTTTGCTCTTGTGTTGCAACACTTAGTTAAAATTAAGTGCAGAACACCATAGGGTTTTATAGATATATGGGTTTCTGTTTTTTCTTTTGTTTGTTTTTTCTTTCCGTTTTCGAGATCGGGTATCTTATAGGTTCTTTCTTTTGTTTTCTATGCTGAAATCTCGTATTCCCATGACTTTGGGAGGCGTGGCGTGGGATAATTTCGTAGAGAGGTTAGGCCCGTGTGTTGTTATGTAAGAATATTGTGATGTGTAGTTGTCGTCTGACGCAATGTCTTTGATTATAGAGTTTAAGAACAAAGTTCGGTTGCTTAGGGACTATTTTTTTTTTTTTTTTTTTTTTTTTTGAATATCGGACGGAATCTGTCTGATCTATTACGGGGTTGGCTAACCAAACTTAATGCTACAGCAGTTGGGGTGTAGGGATAGGATTAAGAAGACTTTAATATGGCTTCCAAATTTAGTTGTTTCAATTTTTCAGTGCCCTTCTAGAAGGAGTAAGAGGGCTGTGCCATTGGTAATTGTAGTTGTTATGTTCATAGGAGCGAGTGCTAGTATGTCAATTGCTAATGTGCTGAGAATTGAGCAGGTATTGGCAGTATTTGCTGACCAGGGTAAAACTTTCATGACTATATGGGGTAGTTATGAGTAATTATGGGAAGGTTTTGAGGCTTCAAGGACTTCTTGAAATGGGTTATTGGTCACAAGTTGATAGGATGGGGGAGTTTTAGATGGTACAGTAGCTTTGTCTTCCTGTCAACCTACCTTGTGAATATTCAGAATGAGCGGGATAGGTATCATCGGAAATTCATACTCAGGTTAAGGCAGTGGTTGCCGTTTCTAAGGGGAATTTTGGGAGATATTTTACCTCTCACAGGTGTTTAGAATCGCCTTTATTGAGTTCAGCATATCTGTATGGTTCTCAGGTAATTTTTACTGGGAAGAATTTGTATGGGTAGTATCTTAAAGTTAGTGTACCTGATTGTGGAAATTCCAGTTAGTAACTTGCAATTGTTTCATAGTTTTATCATATGACCTTTCCTTAATGGTTTTAATGGTTCAGTAATAGTATGGGATAGTGAGGAGACTAGGTATCTTTTGGGTTGACTGTTGACATGGCTAACTTATGTTATACACCACTTCCTTGCAGCAGCATCTTATGGAATGGCTTCTATGAGCCTCAACTGATGCAAGTTAGATATGGGGGCAGTCTGGGTTACACCTGCAGGTTTACACGCCTGCGCCGTCATGAGAGAATCCATGGTTTCTTGGAGAGGTGTTGGGCAGGACATCTACAAGTTACCATCATTGTTGGGAGGCATCTTTTTGGTGCAAAGGATTCAAGGGCGCTGCATTCTACAGGGGCTTGTGCAGTTGCAAGCAATTCAGGGTAGTTGGATCGCCAAGAATTCAAGATGTGAAGAGAAGCATAGGCTTGTACAGTTGCAAGCCATCCAGAATATTTAGACCATCAAGAATGCAAGATGTGAAGTGATGCATTCTACAATCAACTGTTTGTTGAAATAACAATTGTGCATACGAGACAAGCAATTTTTGTATCTAGTGCATGTGGTTTGCTATGATTACTGAACTTTCAACTGGACATTTATCATACCTGGGAGGGGGCGCCCAGGGGTAGGTGGTCCGAACTCCTGTCAAAGGTACATCCGGGGCAGGTGCATTTGTGTTGACATTGGAGGTTTCCACAGTTAGATACAGTGGGTATCTGATGCATTCATTTGCGCTTTTTGATCATGACCTAAGTGCCTGGAGACAGCGTGGCAGATGGATGAAAGTGTTGTGATCCTTTGAACATTGAACCGGTGTCATCACGCTTCCAGGGAGGAGTTATTAAGTGAGTGTGTATATGTGTGCACTCTCTAATGGTATATTATGAGAGGAACAGGCAATAGTTATGGACTTTGATTTGTAGCTGGGTGTGATTTGCTTGTTGTGCAGTGTTAATGGATAAGAACCACCACTGTGATCTGTTATTTGTGGCCATAGAAAGTGAGTAAGATAACTCATTAACACTTATATCTTTTCAGATGTGATGTGGAAATACCCAGTTTGTGTTGCAGTGAAACTCCTCTGATCCTCCATTATGCATTTCCCGTTTTGTTCTCCACTGTGCATTTTTCTGTTTTGAGAACTGATTTCTTTAAACACCATTTCAGGTTTTAATATATGATATGTTTATTTTAACAGGAATTCTGAATTCGCCCTGTGAGGATGAATAATTTGGAAGTGGTGTTCTTTACATACTCTATGACATTTATTTTTGTCTAGAATAATTATATATATATATATATATATATATATATATATATATATATATATATATATATATATATATATATATATATATATATATATATACTGTATATATATCAAGAGCATATTGTACCCTGATGAGGTGTATCAAAAATACACAAAAAGCGCTTAGTACTGCTGCTTTTCATTATTTCCTGCTGGCTCTTGATATACAATCTTTGCGTGTTATTTGTAATCATATAAATAGATATATATATATATATATATATATATATATATATATATATATATATATATATATATATATATATATATATATATATATATATATATATATATATATATATATGTATATATATATATATATATATATATATATATATATATATATATATATATATATATATATATATATATATATATATAATATATATATATATATATATATATATATATATATATATATATATATATATATATATATATATATATATATATATATATATATATATATATATATATATATATATATATATATATATATATATATATATATATATATATATATATATATATATATATATATATATATATATATATATATATATATATATATATATATATATATATATATATATATATATATATATATATATATATATATATATATATATATATATATATATATATATATATATATATATATATATATATATATATATATATATAATATATATATATATATATATATATATATATATATATATATATATATATATATATATATATATATATATATATATATATATATATATATATATATATATATATACAAAGTTGAGACCCTTGGGTAACTGACTCGTCAGCCCCTATAAAATTTTCTATGAGCTAGGTACTGATGTTATTGTAGATGAGAGTAGGGTTCTATCCTGAGGAAGAGTGAACATTTGCTAATATTTGCCATGGCATTTTTCTAAGCATGGGGTAAAGGTCTACAGCTATGTACCCCTGAAGCCTATACTTGGAATTTCGTGTTGGGTGCAGGGACGATTGACAGTTTGATAGTCTTCTTGGTGCTACTGAATCTTTAATAGTGATGCTAACTGAAGAACGATTGAATTGTGGTGGTAAGCTTCTTAAAGAAAATATTTAGCCTTGTATTGTGATAGCAAAATATATCTTGACAAAGAAAACCTACCTTTCTGGCAGTTCATCTCAAGAAAAACCTTGCGCAAAAAAAGGGAGCAAGAGAAAAATTGGACAAATAAAGGCACTACAGAATTGGGTGTCAAGGTGCACGAAAGGTTTGAGAAAAGAAAAATGTAATGACAGCTTCGATTTTCGTTGAGTATGGTGGTACCTGGTTCCTGCTGACATGAAAACTAGACCTCATAATGAGATTCTCAAACCAGTCTATCTTTCCACATCATAAGGTAGAAAAAAGTGTTGATATGGTAGATCAGCTTTCCAGTTACTATACATCTATTAGAAAAAAATAGGATATGATACTAAAAAGTAACTGTGTTCAAAGTACTTGCTAGTATTTCAGTGGTAAATGAATGTCAGTTAGGGAGTTCAGAGAATCCTTCCAGAAGACTTGGTTCTGGTAGAATCCTGCAGTCATTGTTGGGATTAGATTAACTAAAGTAAGACACAAGAAAAAGATACTTTAACTACTACGAGAAAATTGGTTGGAATGAAGTCCTTGAGGCAGCAATTAACAAGGCAAGAAGAGTCTCCGCATACTGTGAACACGTGATAAAATTACCACATCTTTTCCTTCCACGCTTAACTGAGAAACAGAACGCTGAGTAAACTTCAGACGTCTTTATTGTACTTAAAGGAATTATTCTTCACAAGCCTGTAACCCTTATCATGTTTGGAAAAACACTTAAAAATAGGAAGAAACTGTATTGATCTTCTGAATAATTCATTCGTACATTTTATGAGAAATAAGTATCTAAAAGTTCTTAATAACGTTTATTCAAATTTGTCATGTTTATTTGAAAATCTTACGTCGGTAATTTTTAACGTTTGTAATAAATTTTAGATAGCAGCAGTGTACGATTTATTTCATTTAATCTTTTGTGATTTAGAAAAATCTTTATAATCATGGAGACCTAAAATGGCATGGAAATTCTGCTAATACAGAAGGTACTGGAATTCATGATTTTGGCCACGGTGTACCAGTATGAGGTAACGAAAAACCAAAAAACTCAAGACGAAATCTTATGTTACATAAGTTGATAACCAATCCAGTCACTAAGACTTCAACAAAAGGACCTGGTCACAGACCCATCGCTCAGTGAACTGATTCAAATAACAATGAAGCTTCCACAACCGGAAATTTTCAGCATATATAATAAATAAGTCAAGTAGATATCCACGTTACTTTATACCTTATCTTTCATTTCCAAAACATATAACTATTATTTTTTTTTTTACATGACTATCCACTAGTAATGAAGTAGATCGGAAAGAAATTCGTCCAAGCGTTTTTAAGAAGGCGAGAAATTTCCAATTTTCATCGGTAATGCTAAGAATGCAATGTAGATAGCTTAAAGATTTATGATCCTTTAAAGAAGAAGAAGAAGAAGAAGAAGAAGAAGAAGAAGAAGAAGAAGAAGAAGAAGAAGAAGAAGAAGAAGAAGAAGGAGAGAGAGAGAGAGAGAGAGAGAGAGATTGTTTTGAATCCTTATCTTGTGTCATAAAATAATGTTCACCAGCTCCGAAATGTGTTCCCAGACCAAAAAATGCGCACCAGTAGCTACATAATACTGCGATGTAAAATCCTGACATTTTCATAAAAATGCTCCCTTTGTAAAATATTATTCGAAAAGGAAAGCCGTTTATAAAATGTTTTGGTATCTCAGATAAATGAAAAAAATCAAGAAACTCATTGTATACAACTTCCGTTCCAAGTCCCTTGGGAAGAAGATAGTTAACGTCCTCGTACTAAAACCTAGTGTAGTATTCTGTAACACTGAAATAGCAAATACCACATAAACACGATTAACCATCAGTTACTGATAAGAGTGCCGCTGCACCGTGTAATTAAATCTCATATGCAGCTATCACGAACTTTTTCGTACTTCCTTTGCTTAGTATCATGTCTTAACTAAATCTCTCCCCTGACATTTTCAATATTTTTGTAGTCATCTCTCAAGCTAACTCTTATTGTCCTTTTTACGAAAGAAAAACGAATTGTGTAGCAAGAAAAGTTTATTTATGGGAGTTCATTAATTTGATCGCCAAAGCCTGGCCCCTGTGGTGTTTGTTACAGAACTACATAGTAAAAAGTAGTTTTAGCAGCTTTGAAGATGAATGTTAAAGATTTCACACCATTATCAAATAAATATAATTTCAAGTAACACGACTTCCCAAGGAATCACATTTCTGATGAAGATTATTTTTTAACTTTCTCAGTTCTAGTTTAAATCACACAGGCAGAAGTGCATATACGTATGGGACTATGCTTGTTCATATGTATGACATATTTAGCAGCGCAAAATAGAATGTATAACAAAAAAGTGTGCGAATAACAAAATTGTTAGATAAAACTATTTTTCTCCGCAAAACGGCCTAACATTTTCCCCGAGTCTTGTAAAAAAAATGTTATCGAAAATTAGTGAAAAGTCTTAAAATGGAAAACCATCACCAAAACTTTAAAAAAAAAAAAATCTTTCTGGAGTAAGTTCAAAGTAGGCCCACTGGAAAATATAAAATTAACTCCACATTCTTTAGGAGAACAGTTGCCAACCGCACTTTCTCAAGTTTTGAATTTCATTCCAGAATGTTTAGGCTCCTATAGTGTTGCTTAATGCCCTACACCTCTAGCCATACTGAAATATATTAAGTTCATGTTTCGTTAAGAATGACGAGATCATCGGGCAAATCTAAGGAGAAAAGCTCTCCCTTGATCGACGGAAAATAAACAATGAAGACTAAAAGAGTTTTACATTATCAAAGAATATCAACAATGTTAAAAACTATTTTTATATCCACTGTTATCTACAAATTACGCTGCGCTTTTCGGCAAAAATATAATATTCTAGATTTATTCTTTGCGCTATATTTCATTTCAGTTTCCTATATGACGCAGTTAATTTGATCAGACTTCTTTTTCTTTACCATCTTCACTCCGAAACCCAAATGCTCTTTCCAGTTGCTAACTCAGGAGAAGGCAATTTGGTAACTATGACATCACTCGCTTCTTTTCTTTACTTTGTATCATTAACAAGTTTCTCGAAGATGATACTGCATCTTTAGGACTGTGTATGAAACGATTAAGATTTATGAAGGAAGATTTTTTACACTCACTGACAAACAGAGAAATTAATTGTTTGTGATTTTATGGTTCAGTGCATTTATAAATGGGTGTGTGAGTGCATGCGTTTGGATGTGCATATATTCTTCACCTTCTGTAACTATTTGGACAAAAGTAACTGTAGAAACAAAGGTATAGTAGCAAAGTAAAAGATGAAAAGAAAAGAAAAGCCTAGCAAATGTTTACCTAAAACTTGTATACCATAATGGATGGGGCGTGAATGGGAAATTCCAAACAAGTAAAACTACATGAGAAAGAGATAGATAGATAGATAGATAGATAGATAGATAGATAGACCTTGTGGTGTGTTCCTATATGACTCCACCTTACAAATAGACAAAGTCATTAACAGCTAAAGTTTGGAAGTTCTTTTTCCGTCGAATAATGAATGAAGACACACCTCGGCTGCTCTTTGAACTTCGTTCTTTTTTAATGAGTTCCAGAGATTTTTCATAAAGGCTCAAGCTGCGGAGAGACGCTCCAAGCCTTTTCATAATTCATATATTCTTAGTCCTTGCCAGAATTCAACGCACACAAACGGGTGACCCGTCTGGTATAAATGGGAGGCTCTCTTCGGAGCATAAAGGCACACAAAGTGTGTCGCTATTTACTCTTTTTCTCCTTCTCTTACTGTTCCACTTACTTTCCTGGAGGTTTTGACTTGGAGATAAAATATCGTAAAATTTGTATTAGAATGAACAAATTGAGATTTCCGGTCCATGAGAACCACCAAACTGTGTGCTGATTGCTTTTTTTTTTTTTTTCCATTTTACTTTGAAGTGACTTATGGCGCACATGGGTAATGTTTACTTTATTCAGTACTGATTTGTTGTTGTTAGTATCCTATTTCTTATTCTCTATTGCTCAACCTCGTTTACTCCAACGATTTTTGTCACCATACTTAGCTGTTTAATATTTTATATATTACGAATGTCTATCGGCAAAAAGAACAGGTCTCATGAAAATTGCCAAATGACTAATCCTACAATGAAATTTTTCTCTGTGGCAAAAGAAATGAGACCTGCTTTATCAGGACTATTCTAAACGATAAAATGTGAGAAAAGAGTAGAATATAGAATTTAAGCCAAACTGCCAAGTGCTGGGACCTAAGGTCGTTCAGCGCTGAAACTGAATTTAACAGTAAAAAGGGTTGAAAGGTGTAACAGGAAGAAAACCTCGCAGTTGAACTATGAATCAATTGTTAGGAGAGGGTGGAAAGTAAGAAGAAAGGAAGAGATTATGAACGGAGGTACAGTAATACGAATGAAAGGGGTGGCAGGTAGGAACCGAAGGGACACTGCAAAGCTAAGTAAAGCCTACAGTGCATTGCATGAAGTGCACTGACGGTACAATATTATTTTGAGTAACTAGCGGACTCAACGAGACACAAAACCATAACACAAAAGAATGGAGTAACCTCTCATTTTTTTTTATTATGGTAGAACTCTTTTATGGACAATAACATAATAAAATAGGTACTCAGAGTAGCGTAATCATTTCCCCAATCAACAGCATATAGAAAAATACAACACTGATGAACTTTTTTCCGTAAAGGGGGGGACAAAATGTTCATCAGTTTTGCATTTTTCTATGTGCAGTTAATTGGGGAAATAATGCACTACTCTGAGTACCAATTTTATTCTGTTAATGGCCATAAAAGAGTTCTACCATAATAAAAAAAAAAATGAGAGGTTACTCCATTCTTTTGTGTTATGAAGGGTTTTGTTTCTTGTTGAGTCCGCTAATTATTATTCAAAAGAATATTGTACCGTGATGACATGCAGCTGCGTACACCTAAGTGCTTAATTTCATGGAAGACACAAAAACCCTTTACCTTCTAAAATTTTGTTTTTTTTTGTCATATCTTAATCATATTTCATAAAAGACCTCCACTGATCGGATCATGTTAAATGGTTTTCGTTTTAAATGAATTCTTAATACTATATTCGTTTGGAGTGAAAAATCTTCTCGGTGATAAAACTAAAATGACGTCCATGTTCTAACCATACTTACAAAATATCCTCATATCTTAATATAGCTTATAAAATTAAACGAAACGATGTTGAGTTAATTTGGCTAAATATATCAGTGATGTATGAAATTAATGTTCGGATGATATATATATATATATATATATATATATATATATATATATATATATATATATATATATATATATATATATATATATATATATATATATATATATATATATATGAATGTCTTTTCCTGTAATACTACAGTGTAATATGAAAATAAGAAGGCCCATAAAACACTATTTAAACGTTGAAACCATATATTTTTGGGCACTTGTTTCTGTGCCCCTGTTCACTGGTAGAATATGGACAGGTGGAAAGTTACAATGGTATATATACAAAAACATGAAGGTGTGGCCTTAGGCCTCCGATGTTAAGGAGGTGGCGATTCTTAAGAAGGAGGAGAATGACCAAATTCCTAGTGGTTTTTGGCCTCATTAGCTCCCGTTTGGCGATGGATCTGGCGGTCGCGTTTCTTGGGTCATCTTCTTCAAGAGGGTCTGAGGATTAAGGTGTCGATGGCGTCCTGATTTCCAATGTCCTCCTGATAGGTTCATATTGTTGGTTTGATTGATGATAGCAGATTCCAGCATCTTTCTTTTGTACGGACAGCTACTCTTGAAAACCAACTCCGCCCCACTCCAGTTAATGACATGCCCTGTATTTCTAATATGTAGGACAATTCCCGAACTCTCCGAAGCGTAACGTACTGATCTTTTGTGCTCTGTTATTCTTTGCGAGAGCGATCTACCTGTCTCGCCTACATAGATGTCATGACAATTACTGCACGGTATCTTGTAAACTCCGGCTTCTTCCCTTTTGTTATTTAAGTATACGTTAACGAGCGAACCCGATGGATTTGGGATAATGGAAAATGAAAGGATTATTAGAACTGAGTTGCTCGGTGGCCTTTTGGATGTTTTCATCGTATGGAAGCTTTATTTTGTTGTTGAAATCTATTTGTCAGTTGTGAGTGGGACCTCTGTAGTATATTTTATTCGCTTTATTAATAGCCCTCTCGATAATGTGTGGTGGATAGAGCAGTTGCGTTAGGTGTTGGCGGATCGTGTTAAATTCTTGATCCAGGTACTCATTTGAACATATCCTAAGTCCTCTGAGGAATAGGTTGCACCCTACCATGATTTTTACGGAGACGTCGTGGTAGCTTAAGAAATGAATGTAGGAGACAGCGAAGGTGGGTTTTCTATATACTGTAAATGCATACCTGTTCTGTTTTCTTATGATCAGTACATCTAGGAACGGCAGTTTTCCGTCCTTTTCCCTCTCTCCCCTATTTTTACGGCCTCCCGAAAACACATAAAGATGGGATTCCTTATCATTGTAAGGATCTGAACCCTCTTGCAATAGTGTATGAGTCTGTAGCGGAGGCTGTAGAATTACCACTAGAGGATTCAGAAGACATTTTGTGTCAGGTACCTTCCGATGCTTTGTTTGGTAATTTACAAAATTTGAAGTTTTACGTGAAGGTTTGGATCATTTAGACCTTGACCAAAAAAATGATATTCTTAATTTGATTGCTTCTTTTTCCAGATTTTTTTCAGGATTCACCTGGACGAACTCATTTCCTCCAGCATGATGTGGATGTGGGAATGCTTCCCCAGTTAAACAGAGCCCCTATAGGTTGAATCCCGTAAAGAGGAGATTGTCGAGGAGGAAATAAAGTATATGTTAGATCACGACCTTATTCAACCTTCGGTGAGTCCATGGAGCTCCCGATAGTCTTGGTTAAAAAGGCTGACGGAAGTTCCGGATGTGTGTGGACTACCGAAAGGTGAATGCTCATACTAAAAATGATTCTTTCCCATTACCTAGGATTGATGATTGTCTCGATCAGATAGGGTCAGCTAAATTTATTACCAAATTAGACCTTCTGAAGGGGTATTGGCAGGTTCCTCTGTCTGATCAGCACGTGAAATCTCTGCTTTTGTCACACCCTTCGGCCTTTATGAATGTAAGGTCATGCCATTTGGCATGAAGAATGCTGCCTGTACCTTCCAGAGGCTCATGAATAGGGTGATTTGTGGGCTGGAGGGTACAGAGATTTATATTGACGACCTGGTTGTATATAGCAATGACTGGCAAACCCATATATTTCGTCTTAGGAAAGTGTTTGAAGCTTTGAGAGCTGCTGGTTTGGTAATAAATCTGGGTAAGTGTGAGTTTGGGAAGGCCAAGGTGGTTTACTTGGGTCACGAGGTTGGTTTGGGCCAGGTAGCTCCTAGACAAGCCAATCTCGAGGCCATCATCAATTTGAAGCAACCTAGTAATATTCGAGAAGTTAGAAGAGTGTTAGGTATGACAGGGTACTATCACCGTTTCATACGAAATTTTGCAGATATTGCTCAACCCTTGACAAATTTGCTGGAGAAGGGGCGTAAATTTTGTGGGGTCCTCAATGTGAAGAGGCCTTTCAAAAATTAAAGACCATTCTCATCTCCAGACCTATTTTGAAGTCTCTAATTTTAAAAAGTCTTTTATTATTGCAGTGGATGCTAGCGATGTAGGAATCGGTGGTGTTTTGTTCCAGCGAGGTGAGGATGGTGAAGTATATCCAATATCCTATTTCAGTCGAAAACTATCGACTGCTGAAAGGAGATATTCAACTATTGAAAAGGAAGCCCTCTCTCTGGTTCGCACATTAGAACATTTTAAACCATATGTGACTAATTTTTCTTTCCCTATACAGGTCTGGACTGATCATAATCCCTTGGTGTTCATAGAATGTATGAAGGGTGCAAACCAAAAGGATACTTCGCTGGGCACTTCAGCTACAGGAATTCACTTTGGAAATTAAACATGTGAAGGGCACGGAAAATAAATTGCCTGACGCCCTCTCCCGAGCTTAAGTTAGCCTATGGTTTTGGTATTTCTGGTCTCGTGTCTCTCATTCCTACCCAATTCTCTTCAGTTGTTTGTAAAAGGAAAAGACTATTGGCATTAATTGATTGTTTTGCTTTAATGTACTATTACTAATCAAACTGTGTTGGTTTTCAGGTTAATGTTTTCCCTCTTTTTCAGGGTGTGTATGCAAGTGTGTGCAGTTGCTTTAGCTATGGACTTGGAGGTTGTTAGCCTAGGGTAATGCTTAGCTAGGTTGTTGGAGTTTTTTTTTTTGGAACTTATTGATTCTTTGGTAATTTTCCTTTTCAGGAATATATTTGGAATTAAGGTATTTCCTTGTTGTCTACTAGCATAAAAAAAATTTTTCTTTAATAATTTTTTTTTTGGGGGAGGAAGGTATCAGGTTAGAGTAACTTTATTCATGTAAACTGCTTGTTTAAGACTGCTTGCACCTTTCGATATATTTTAATGCTTAAGATTTTTTTTTCTGCCTCGGTAGTTTTCATTAACGTAAGTTATGTTAGTATTTTTCCTAAAATCA
>NC_089761.1:7496717-7501717 GCF_040412425.1 Macrobrachium rosenbergii
AATGGGAAAATTCATTATGTAGCCATCGTTCAGTTTCACTGCTTCCCAACCAGGAAGTTTTCCCTCTAAAGTCTGGAAAAGATCTAAATGTCACTGGCGATCTTACTTACTTTTTCTATGGCCTTGAAAAATGTATCTTCATAGTGGCGGTTTCTTTAAACACTACACAGGCTAAAAGCACATATCAGCCACTCAAGATCAAGGCAGTCTCTCTGTGAGAGTCACTGTTCCTCTCATAAATATCCCATGGGAGATTGCATAGACACACACACGCACGTACCCAACTGGAACTTGGGCACTTCCAGTGGATTGGTTCAATGTTCGAAAGATCATGATCAAATAGCTCTCTGTATCCAACTGAGCAAATTTTCAAAGTCAGTACAATTGCACCTGCGCCACTGCCAGGCCAGTACATAGTTCTTCTAAAGTCATCCTAGACATAATAGGAGCTTAGAGCACTTACTTTCTGGACACCCTCACCCAGATACGATAACTGTCCAATCGAAAATTCAGTAAGGGCCAACTCCAAAATCATAGGAAACTGTCTGCACTAGATACGAAAATTATGTTGTATGCACGATTGATATTCCTATCACAGTTCACTTATGGAACCCAACACTAGAAATCTTGCATTCTTGATGATCTAAGTATTCTGGATGGCTTGCAATTGTACAAGCCCATACTGCTCTTCACATCTTGAATTACTGGTGATCCAACTATGCTGAACGGCCTGCGACTACTCAAGCCCATGTTGAATCTGGTGCCCACGAATCCTTTGTGCCAAACCGATGTCTCCCAGCAATGACAGCGATTTGTAGACGTCCTGCCCAACATCTCTCCAAAAACCCTGGATCCTCTCAATGGAGGTACAGGCGTAGAAACCTGCAGGCATACCATAGATGGCCCCCATATCTAACTTGTATCAGCTGAGGCTCATAGAATATAGCCTGTAAAGCTCTGCTGTGAGGAAGTGGTGTATAACATAAGTTGGTCATGTCAACAGTCAACCTGAAAAGGTACCTAGTCTACTCACTATGCCATACTATTGCTGAAATATTAAACCCATTAGGGCAAAGGTCATATGATAAAACTGTGAAACAATTCCAAGTTGCTAACTGGAATTTCCACAATCAACACAATATCAGGTACTTCTCATACAAATTCTTCCCAGTAAAAATTTTCTGAGAACCCTACCAATATACTGAATTCATTAAAGACACTGCTAAACATCTAAGAGTTAAAATATCTTGTAACCTCATCAAAGTTTTACCAGTTGTAATCCCAAGAAACACCTATACAGTTTTCCTTTACAACTGATTGGTCTTTAGACAATGTCCGCCGATCAAAAGATCCCCTCGAAAAATCGGTGCGAATAACTTTCTTATCTGAGCTATCAAAATTCTGATATATAGGCCTACCATTATACTGACTCCGAGACGGACAGGAGCACCAAGGATGACCATAACACGGCAAAATCTCTTAACGTGTCCCTGCATATTACAGTTAGAGCATGGAATCCATGGAGGCTGAGAACTTGAGCCAACGATTGATCTTTGGCTATTCTGACTTCCAACAAAGCCCTTTAAACCACACACTGAATCTCCGCACCCTACACAACCATAGGCTGATCTAAGGAATCTCTGATCACTATTTTCTCTCCTCATTTTTGCAGCTTTCTTCTTCATAAATAAATTCGTTATCTTATTCTTGGCTGGTCATAAATGCAAAAAATTCCCAAGTCCTACGAAAAGACACCCCTTACAGAAAAAACACAAGAAAAAACAATTTCCCCTGAAAGAATTCCCATACAACACGAAACCTAGAATGTTAATTCCATTTACTCCAACAATTAACTCCCAAAACTAAACAGAAGGTACTAACCAATCCCGCCATTAAATTCAAAGTTAACTAAACCCACAATTAAATTCAAAATAAACTAAACCATTAATCCAATTCAAATTTAATTAAGCCCAAAATTAAATTCACGTTAGTTAAATCCATAACTAAATTAAACCCCAAAATTAAATTCAAAATTAACCACCCCCACAATTAAATCCAAAGGCGCATGGGGAAAAAGGCTGGTTGCACTAACAGCTGATTTGCAAAAGTGGGTCAAGCTGACGTTGCATTTTCAAGGACAAGCCACAAAAAACACTCAGTCTCCCCCAAGTAACGAGAATGGGAATCCACTCTCATGTATAGAAAATGGAGCTCAAGCAGACGGACGAGAGAGAGAAAGAGAGAGAGAGAGAATTCGTCGCTCGGCCCCTCAGTGCAACACCTCACTCCCCCAATCACCCCATCCAAGGCCTGCTGAAGCCTACAGAAAAAACACTTAGCGCAAACCCCGAGGCGACAAGATCGCCTCTCCTGTCGTCAAGGGACCAACAATTGCCGAGTAAGCTCATAGCAACTGCTGCCACTTTACATACAGGCATGTATGCACCCAAAATGACACATGTACATGTGTAATTATAAAAATAATAAAAAAACAAAGTTTAAGAAATACAAAGAAATGTATACTCACATGCATAAGAAATGTTTACACACAGTAATTCAACAAATGTCAAATAAATTACTACCCAATAATCAAAGTACCCAGAGATAACACAACAATAAAATATTCCCTTTATTAAATCCTAAATGTCGATGCGAACTGCCAATTGCTATACAAAAAAACAAGAGATATAAGGCACACCCACAATGCAAGTGCGCTGCATACAGGGTATGGCAGAGAAGGCAAGACACTTCGCCCAAACTAATGACTTCACTGGCTTGTCACTTAAGGGATGACGTCACTACAGCCACCACCTGAATACTAGTTGCAGTGTAATGAAAAGTCCAATCTGACATTAAATTAACAATAAAAAAATTATAGCACTTGCGTACGCCTCTGTTCACCAGTGAACGAGAATCCTATCACCACAGAGAGGAGAGAGAGAAAAAAAAAACACTTGCATATTTTGCATGTTTCAAAACACACAAGCAGTCAAGATACTGCAATTACTTTACACTCTACACATTATATATACTTAAACACTCCCCAAAATGAATTCACGCTCATAAATCCCTATATAACACCTTAACCTTGCGCCCCATGACGCATTATTAAACACACACAGAGACTTAACGCCCGAGATAAAGACTGATTCAAGTGCAACTCACAGCATCAGCTTCCTAAGCTGAATCGCTGAACCATCAAAACCTATTCTGAGATGCCATTACTAGCATTACTAAAATATGTTTCTTCAGAAGTGTAACCCTAACTTTCTACATATCTATCTATGTCTAACACATCTGCCAACCACTGTTAATGGGCCTGTTCCCCAGGTCAGACAGGACCATCTTTTATTGCTTTATCTGCTTTAAGAACAGAATCAATCATCTTACCTCTCTTAGATGTCTGTGGTAGCCGTGGCTCATCCATGGGTCAGCAAATTACTTCTCCTTTGTCGACTTCTCTCACTGTATCTATCTTAAAACAAAGGCCTACTGAAATTAAACACTGACATACAAAACCAGACTTTAATTGCAAATTTAACGAAAGTGATTCAGCAAAAGTTTCGCTCATGAAATGGAGTGATTCACACCTCCTATCAATGGAAAACATAACTAGTGGAAATAAGGTTTCACAAACCAGCGTAATGATTTTATACCAAGCAATACTAGGGGATAACACCCTGGTCATCAAACAAAGTAAAAAGGCAGTAATGATTTGAGACCACAATATATGTCATATAGTATGTAAGAGTAAAAACACCACTTCCAAATATTCATCCTCTCAAACGAAACTCGAATTTCTGTTGAAAGAAACATATCATTATATTAAATGGTGTTCACTGTCATACATGTTCAAAACAGAAAATGTCTAACGGCGCATTAAATGGGAAAATTCATTATGTAGCCATCGTTCAGTTTCACGGCTTCCCAAGTGAGTGGTTTTCCATCTAAAGTCTGGAAAATATCTAAATGTCACTAGGCGATCTTATTTTTTTTTATGGCCTTGAATAACGTATCTTCATGGTGGCAGCCACTCAAGATCGAGGTAGTCTTCCTGTGAGAGTCACTGTTCCTCTCATAAATATCCCACGGGAGATCGCATACACACACATGCACATACCCCACCGGAACTTGGGCACTTTCGGTGGATTGGTTCGATGTTCAAAAGATCATGATCAAATAGCTATCCAATTGAGCAAATTTCCAAAGTCAGCACAATTGCACCTGCGCCACTGCCAGGCCAGCACATAGTTCTTCTAAAGTCATCCAAGTCAAGTATATATATATATATATATATATATATATATATATATATATATATATATATATATATATATATATATATATATATATATATATATATATATATATATATATGCATGTATCTGCAACTGATTTATCCCTTTGAAAGCGAAGTCTTGATTGAAAAAGTAAAACAGTAATTGTACATAAAACATCCTTTATTCAATTATAACTTCTGGTATCGGAGTAACTGTCTCCATTATCAGGTCTGCCAACAAAAACACAGAAAGGAAAATTGAAAAATCACTAAATCATAAACGATCATTGGAATACAGTAATATTATCCCAAAGGTTATTTAAAAACTGGTAATGCACGAGCATATAATACGAAAAAAAGCAGTACTAAAATAAATAAATACCTGCAACATGAAGGCATATACATACATTTACTTAAAATTAGAAACACAGCATCTCCATCGAACCCTTGTTGTTACTAAGGGTTTTCTCAAATGTACCAGAATTTATTAATATTCTTTTACCGAGATAAAAATGAGTCCGGTAGACGAAGGGCTCAATGATAAACAAAACGTATTCCCCTAACCGGATTATTAAGAAATAATGGTACTAATTAGTTTATTAATTACAGGGGATACAAATAGGAAGGGTTGGATTTCTCATTACACGTTTCACAAGTACTCGCACACCCTCGATCGCATGATATGCACGGACACGTTTCTGAACTTCAATTTTAAGGTACA
>NC_089761.1:7504217-7519217 GCF_040412425.1 Macrobrachium rosenbergii
TTATTCCCTAGTATTGCTTGGTATACAATTATTATGCTGATTCGTGAAACCTTATTTCCCCTAGTTATGTTTTCCATTGATAGGGGGGTGTGAATCACTCCATTTCATGACCGTAGCTTTTGCTGAATCACTTTCGTTAAATTTGCAAATAAAGTCTAGTTTTGTATGTCAGTGCTTAATTTCAGTAGGACTTTGTTTTAAGATAGATACAGTGAGAGAAGTCGACAAAGGAGAAGTGATTTGCTGCCCCATGGATGAGCCACGACTACCACAGATATCTAAGAGAGGTAAGATGATTGATTCTGTTCTTAAAACAGATAAAGCAATAAAAGATGGTCCTGTCTGACCTGGGAAACAGGCCCATTAACAGTGGTTGGCAGATGTGCTAGACATAGATAGATAAGTAGAAAGTTAGGGTTACGCTTCTGAAGAGACATATCTTAATAATGGTAGTATTGGCATCTCAGAATAGGTTTTGATGGTTCAGCGATTCAGCTTAGGAAGCTGATGCTGTGAGTTGCGCTTGAATCAGTGTTTTTCTCGGGCGTGAAGTCTCTGTGTGTGTTTAATAGTGCGTCTCGGGGTGTAAGGTTGTTAAAGTGTTATATAGGGATCTATGAGCGTGAATTCATTTTGGGGAGTGTTTAGGTATATATAATGTGTAGAGTGTAAAGCAATTGCAGTATCTTGACTGCTTGTGTGTTTTGAAACATGCAAAATATGCAAGTGTTTTTTTCTCTCTCTCTCTCTCTCTCTCTCTCTCTCTCTCTCTCTCTCTCTCTCTCTCTCTCTGTGGTGATAGGATTCTTGTTCGCTGTTGAGCAGAGGCAATCGCAAGTGTTATAATTTTTTTATTGTTAATTTAATGTCAGATTGTACTTTTCATTACACTGCAACTAGTATTCAGGTGGTGGCTGTAATGACATCATCCCTTGAGTGACATGCCAGTGAAGTCATTAATTTGGGCGAAGCGTCTTGCCTTCTCTGCCATACCCTGTATGCAGTGCACTTGCATTGTGGGCGTGCCTTATATCTCTCTTTTTTTTTTTGTATAGCAATTGGCAGTTCGCATCGGCATTTAGGGTTTAATAAAGGGAATATTTTATTGTTGTCTTATCTCTGGGTACTTTGATTATTGGGTAGTAATTTATTTGACATTTGTTGAATTACTGTGTGTAAACATTTCTTATGCAAGTGAGTATACATTTCTTAGTAGTTTTTAACCTTTTTATATTATTTTTATAATTACACATGTACATGTGTTATTTTGGGTGCATACGTGCATGTATGTAAAGTGGGAGCAGTTGCTATGAGCTTACTCGGCAATCGTTGGTCCCTTGACGACAGGAGAGGTGAGCTTGTCTCCTTGGGGTTTGAGCTAAGCGTTTTTTCTGTAGGCTTCAGCAGGCCTTGGATGGGGTGATTGGGGGAGTGAGGTGTTGCACTGAGGGGCCGAGGGACGAATTCTTTCCCTTTCTCTCTCTCTCTCTCTCTCTCTCTCTCTCTCTCTCTCTCTCTCTCTCTCTCTCTCTCTCTCTCTCTCTCTCTCGTCCGTCTGCTTGAGCTCCATTTTCTATACATGAGAGTGGATTCCCATTCTCGTTACTTGGGGGAGACTGAGTGTTTTTTTTGTGGTTTGTCCTTGAGAACGCGAAGTCAGCTTGACCCACGTTTGCAAATCAGCTGTGCGTGCAGCCAGCCTTTTTCCCCATGGCCTTTGGATTTAATTGTGGGGTGGTTAATTTTGAATTTAATTTTGTGGTTTAATTTAGTTATGGATTTAATTAACGTGAATTAAATTTTGGGCTTACTTAAATTTGAATTGAATTAAGGGTTTAGTTAATTTTGAATTTAATTGTGGGTTTAATTAACTTTACATTTAATGGTTGGATTGGTTAGTGCCTTCTGTTGAGTTTTGGGAATTAATTGTTAGGGTAAAGGGAATTAACATTCTAGGTTTCGTGTTGTATGGGAATTCTTTCAGGGGAAATTGTTTTTTCTTGTGTTATTTTCTGTAAGGGGTGTCTTTTCGTAGGACTTGGGAATCTTTTGCATTTATGATCAGCCAAGAATAAGTTAACGAATTTATTTATGAAGAAGAAAGCTGCAAAATTGAGGAGAGAAAATAGTGATCAGAGATTCCTTAGATCAGCCAATGGTTGTGTAGGGCCCAGAGATTCAGTCCGTGGTTCAAAGAGCTTTGTTGGAAGTCAGAATAGCCAAAGATCAATGGTTGGCTCAAGTTATCAGCCTCCATGGATTCGTTGCTCTAATTGTAATATGCAGGGACACATTAAGAGATTTTGCCATGTTAAATAATGTGGCACTTGTAAGAGTTATGGTCATCTTTGGTGCTCCTGCTCGTCTTGGAGATAGTATAATGGTAGGCCTACATATCAGAATTTTGATGGCTCAGATAAGAAAGTTTCTCACACCGATTTTTTGAGGGGATCTTTTGATCGGCGGACATTGTCTAAAGACCAATCAGTTGTAAAGGAAAACTGTATAGGTGTTTCTTGGGATTGCTAACCAGGGTAAAACTTTGATGACATTACAAGATATTTTACCTCTCAGATGTTTAGAAGTGTCTTTAATGAATTCAGTATATTGGTAGGGTTCTCTGATAATTTTTACTAGGAAGAATTTGTATGAGTAGTATCTTGAAGTTAGTGTACCTGATAGAGGGCTGATTGTGGAAATTGCAGTTAGCAACTTGTAATCATTTCACAGTTTTATCATATGACCTTTGCCCTAATGGGTTTAATATTTCAGAAATAGTATGGTTTAGTGAGTAGACTAGGTAGCTTTTTAGGTTTACTGTTGACATGCCCAACTTACATTATACACCACTTCCTTGCAGCAGAACTTTACGGAATGTCTTCTATGAGCCTCAACTGATACAAGTTAGATATGGGGGCTTTTCTCGGGTAATAGGGCAAATTAATTACGTAAGGTGTTAGTTGAAGGAAACCGATTAAAAAAAAATTAACTTTTTCATTCTTGAATAACTATCGGTTATATCATATATCTCCTGTTAGAATAAATATATAATTGTTTGAACTCTCTTTTCAGTTCACCCACTTTAAAATACATGTTAAAGCATATATATATATATATATATATATATATATATATATATATATATATATATATATATATATATATATATATATATATATATATATATATATATATATATATATATATATATATATATATATATATATATATATATATATATATATATATATATATATATACATATATATATATATACATACATATATATATATATATATATATATATATATATATATATATATATATATATATATATATATATATATATATATATATATATATATATATATATATATATATATATATATATATATATATATATATATATATATAATATATATATGTGTGTATGTATACAGTATATATATATATATATATATATATATATATATATATATATATATATATATATATATATATATATATATATATATATATATATATATATATATATATATATATATATATATAATATATATATATATATATATATATATATATATATATATATATATATATATATATATATATATATATATATATATATATATATATATATATAATCGAACATTAATTTCATACATCTCTGATATATTTAGCCAAAATAACCCAGCATCGTTTCGTTTAATTTTATAAGATATATTAAGATACGAGGATATTTTGTAAGTATGGTTAGAACATGGACGTCATTTTAGTTTTTATCACCGAGAAGATTTTTCACTCCAAACGAATATAGTATTAAGAATTCATTTAAAATGAAACCATTTAACATGATCCGATCAGTGGAGGTCTTTTATGAAATATGATTAAGATATGACGAAAAAAAAAGAAATTTTAGAAGGTAAAGGGTTTTTGTGTCTTCCATGAAATTAAGCACTTAGGTGTACTCAGCTGCATGTCATCACGATACAATATTCTTTTGAGTAATAATTAGCGGACTCAACAAGAAACAAAACCCTTCATAACACAAAAGAATGGAGTAACCTCTCATTTTTTTTTATTATGTTAGAACTCTTTTATGGCCATTAATAGAATAAAATTGGTACTCAGAGTAGCGCATTATTTCCTCAATTAACTGCACATAGAAAAATGCAAAACTTTGAACATTTTTGTCCCCCTTTACGGAAAAAAAGTTCATCAGTGTTTATTTTTCTATATGCTATTGATTGAAATGATACTTACTCTGAGTACTATTTTTATTATGTTATTAATCCATAAAGAGTTCTACCATAATAAAAAAAAATGAGAAATTACTCCCATTCTTTTGTTATAATTTGTGTCTCGTTGAGTCCGCTAGTTACTCAAAATAATATTGTACCGTCAGTACACCTCATGCAATGCACTGTAGGCATCACTTAGCTTTGCAGTGTCCCTTCGGTTCCTACCTGCCACCCCTTTCATTCGTATTACTGTACCTCCGTTCATAATCTCTTCCTTTCTTCTTGCTTTCCACCCTCTCCTAACAATTGGTTCATAGCTCAACTGCGAAGATTTCTTCCTGTTACACCTTTCAACCCTTTTTACTGTTAAATTCAGTTTCAGCGCTGAACGACCTTAGGTCCCAGCACTTGGCCTTTGGCTTAAATTCTATATTCTACTCTATTCTCTTATGAACATTTTATCGTTTAGAATAGTCCTGATAAAGCCGGTCTCATTTCTTTTGCCACAGAGAAAAAATTTCTATGTAGGATTAGTCATTTGGCAATTTTCATGAGACCTGCTCTCTTTACTGATAGACATTCGTAATATATACAATATTAAACAGCTAAGTATCGTGACAAAAATCGTTGGAGTAAACGAGGTTGAGCAATAGAGAATAAGAAATAGGATACTAACAACAACAAATCAGTACTGAATAAAGTAAATATTACCCATGTACGCCATAAGTCACTTCAAAGTAAAATGAAAAAAAGAAAAGAAAAAGAAAAGCAATCAGCACACAGTTTGGTGGTTCTCCTGGACCGGAAATCTCAATTTGTTCATTCTAATACAAATTTAACGATATTTTATCTCCAAGTCAAAACCTGGAGGAAAGTAAGTGGAACAGTAAGAGAAGGAGAAAAAGAGTAAATAGCGACACACTTTGTGTGTCTTTATGCTCCGAAGAGAGCCTCCCATTTATACCAGACGGGTCACCCGTTTGTGTGCGTTGAATTCTGGCAAGGACTAAGAATATATGAATTATGAAAAGGCTTGGGCGTCTCTCCGCAGCTTGAGCCTTTATGAAAAATCTCTGAACTCATTAAAAGAACGAAGTTCAAAAGAGCAGCCGAGGTGTGTCTTCATTCATTATTCGACGGAAAAAAGAACTTCCAAACTTTAGCTGTTAATGACTTTTGTCTATTTGTAAGGTGGAGTCATATAGGAACACATCACAAGGTCTATCTATCTATCTATCTCTTTCTCATGTAGTTTTACTTGTTTGGAATTTCCCATTCACGCCCCATCCATTATGGTATACAAGATTTAGGTAAACATTTGCTAGGCTTTTCTTTTCTTTTCACGTTTTACTTTGCTACTATACCTTTGTTTCTACATTTACTTTTGTCCAAATAGTTACAGAAGGTGAAGAATATATGCACATACAAACACATGCACTCACACGCCCATTTATAAATACACTGAACCATAAAATCACAAACAATTCATTTCCCTGTTAATCAGTGAGTGGAAGAAATCTTCCTCCATAAGTCTTAATCGTTTCATACACAGTCCTAAAGATGCAGTATCATCTTCGAGAAACTTGTTAATGATACAAAGTAAAGAAAAAAGCGAGTGATGTCATAGTTACCAAATTGCCTTCTCTGAGTTAGCAACTGGAAAGAGCATTTGGGTTTCAGATGAAGATGGTAAAGAAAAAAGTCTGATCAAATTAACTGCGTCATATGGAAACTGAAATGAAATATAGCGCAAAGAATAAATCTAGAATATTATATTTTTGCCGAAAAGCGCAGCGTAATTTGTAGATAACAGTAGATATAAAAATAGTTTTTAACATTGTTGATATTCTTTGATAATGTAAAACTATTCTAGTCTTCATTGTTTATTTTCCGTCAAGTAAAAGTGAATATTAGTCTTAACACAATATGATCGATCAAAGGAGAGCTTTTTTCCTTAGATTTGCCCGATAATCTCGCCATTCTTAACGAAACATGAACTGAATATATTTCAGTCTGGCTAGAGGTGTAGGGCATTAAGCAACACTATAGGAGCCTAGACATTCTGGAATGAAATTCAAAACTTGAGAAAGCGCTGTTGGCAACTGTTCTCCTAAAGAATGTGGAGTTAATTTTATCTTTTCCAGTGGGCCTACTTAGAACTTACTCCCGAATGATTTTTTTTTTTTTTTTCAAGTTTTGGTGATGGTTTTCCATTTTAAGACTTTTCACTAATTTTCGATAACATTTTTTTTTTTACAAGACTCGGGGAAAATGTTAGGCCGTTTTACGGAGAAAAATAGTTTTATCTAACAATTTTGTTATTCGCACACTTTTTTTATTTTATGCATTCTATTTTGCGCTGCTAAAAATGTCATACATATGAGCAAGTATAGTCCCATACGTTTATGCATTTCTGCCTGTGTGATTTAAACTAGAACTAAGAAAGTTAAAAAATAATCTTCACCAGAAATGTGATTCCTTGGGAAGTCGTGTTACTTGAAATTATATCTATTTGATAATGGTGTGAAATCTTTAACATTCATCTTCAAAGCTGCTAAAACTACTTTTTACTATGTAGCTCTGTAACAAATACCACAGGGGACAGGCTTTGACGATCAAATTAAAGAACTCCCATAAATGAATTTTTCTTGCTACACAATTCGTTTTTTTTTTTTTTTTTTTTTTTTTTCGTAAAAAGGACAATAAGAGTCAGCTTGAGAGTTGACTACAAAAATCTTGAAAATGTCAGGGCAGAGATTTAGTTAATGCCAATACAAAGCCAGGTAACACCCCTTAGGAATTGAATGTTAAATCCGCATCATCCAGTCTGTTTTCAAGACAGATACAGAAGACCAATGTTGTCTGCTACAAGTGTGGAAGAGTAGGACACTACAGTCGAGATTGTTATCAGACACAACAGCAGAACAAACCAGTTGGTCAAGTGGTTAAAGATAACCAGGTGAAGCAAACTACGAAGAGCAGTGTGGGGAAGACTGAGACTAAACAAGCAGTGTTTAGCAACCAGTGGAAATGTAACTTCAAGCAGTGAGTGGCTGAGCAGCTTGGAGGCTTTTAAGCCATATATCTATGAAGGTACACTGACAACTCGAGGAGGGAGTGTGCAGGTACCAGTCAAGGTATTACGTAAACGGGGGTTAACCATAATGTGGTAGTTCGTGGTGCTCACCCGCAGCTGGAGAAGAATCTCACTGGAGATTCAGTTATTTTGAAGGGTATAGGAGGAGAAGAGGTAACTCCTATATGCCGCTTGCATTTGTCCTATGAATTGGTGATAGGGAATGTTGATTTTGCTGTAAAGGACTCACTAGCTGTTGAAGGTGTACATGTTTTACTGGGTAATGAAGTTGGTGGTGTACCATTTGTTCCTTGTCCTATAGTGACAGACAACCCATTAAGGGTTAGTCCTACTGTAGATTTAGAGAAGAAAAACCCCCACCTGTTTCCAAGTTGTGTAACCACCAAGAGTATGAAGAGAACTATGTCTGCAAGTGAAGAAACTGACGATTTACCTGCACCAGAAGGATCAAGTGACGGATCCTTAAGCTTAGAATAACTGTTCCAGGAAAGTGAAGTTTCCCCTAGTGTTAGTAATGAAGAGATTTCCCAAGAAGACGAGGATCCTGTTGTTATTAAAGAGACTCCGAGTAGTCAAAGTGTTCCTGACGATAGTAGTGAAACTACGGAGGCAGCGTTAGCAGATATGGAGAGTTCAGCCCTTGAAGTTGGTCAAGTGACTAGAGAGAAGCTAATGAAACTGCAGAAGAGGGATACAACTTTGGCTGATCTGTTCTTCAGAGTTGTTGATCAAGAAGAAATGCAACAAACCTCCACCTGTTATTATCTAAAGGAAAGATTGCTAATGAGGAAGTATCGACCTGCAGATATACCAGGAAATGCTGAATGGGGTGAATACCATCAAATTTTGATTCCATATCCAATGAATAAACAAGTTGTACCAGTAGCGCATGAGTCTGGACATATGGGAATCAGGAAGAATGTTGAGAAGATTATGAAGTATTTTTTTCTGGCCTGGACTTCACAAGGATGTTAGCAAATTTTGCAGAGAGTGTCACACATGCCAGATAGCTGGAAAACCGAATGAAACCATTCAGAAAGCACCCCTACAACCCATAGAAGTTAGAGGAGAACCCTTTAGCAAGGTAATTATAGATGTGGTTGGGCCACTTCCAAAAACAAAGAAAGGAAATGAATATCTGTTAGCATTAATGTGTCCGGTCACTAGGTATCCTGAGGCGATTCCTGTAAGAAGTGTAAGTGCAAAGGTAATTGCTGAGAAGTTGGTGGAGTTTTTCTTCAAGTTTGGAATACCAGAAATTGTGCAAAGTGATAGAGGAACGAACTTTACTTCAAAATTATTCCAGGATGTGATGAACTTGTTAGGAGTAAAACAACAGTTATCAACTGCTTATCATCCAGAGACTCAAGGAGCCTTGGAAAGTTTCCACCAGACATTGAAAAGTATGTTAACTAAGTATTGTAATGAATCAGGAAGAGAATGGGATGCTGGTTTACCATTAATGTTATTTGAAGTTAGGAATGCCTATCAAGAAAGTATGGGATGTTCACCAAATGAAATGATTTTTGGTTGAGATATTAGAGGTCCACTACAGATTCTTGCAGAGAATTGGGAAGAAAATCAAGAGGAAATCCAAGGAGAATATGTGGAGAACTTGAGGAAAAGATTAAGAGAAATTAGAAAATTCTCTTTAGAAAATTTGAAAATAAGTCAAGAAAAAATTAAAAGAAAATATGATGCTAAGACTAAGCTAAGAAATTTTAGTATTGGACAGCAAATTCTAGTGCTCTTACCAGTGAAGAGATTTCCCCTTACCAATAAGTTTCAAGGTCCTTATAGGATAATAGAGAAGTTAAGTGATCGAACTTATGTGATTGAAACACCAGGAAGAAGGAAACAACAGAGGAAGATACATGTTAATCTTTTGAAGTCTTACTTCTCAGAGACTAAAACTGAAACAGTGTCAATAACACAGACAACTTCATCTACAGAGGACGATGATGGCTACGAATTGGGAGCTGAAAACAAGATGAACAATTCTTCAATATTAGAAAATTTGGAAGATAAACTAAAACATCTGAGTGTTGAGCAAAGTAGTGAATTAAGTGAAGTGTTTCAAAGTTTCCCTGAAATTTTTGCAGATGTACCTAGGGGTACCAATCTGACAAAGCATGAGATAAAAATCAGAGAAGATGGAAAACCTGTTAAACTGAGAGCTTATCGCTTATCACCTTTTCATCGAGATGTTTTGAAGAAAAAAGTTGAATATTTGTTGCAGCATGGAATAGCAGAACCCAGTTCAAGTCATTATAGTTCTCCTTGTGTGTTAGTGTAGAAACCAGATGGCTCATTTAGGATGTGTACTGATTATAGGAAACTGAATTCCATCAGTGTGGCTGACAATTATCCTTTGCCTCTTATTGATCAATTACTTGATAACATTGGGCAAGCCAAATTTGTTTCAAGATAGACTTGTTGAAAGGATATTATCAAATTCCCTTAGATGAGAATGCTAAGTTGCTGTCAGCTTTCATTACTCCTTTTGGACTGTATCAATACACTGTTTTGCCGTTTGGTCTGATGAATGCACCTGCAACATTCCAGCGAGTGATGGATCAACTACTAGGATCAATAGAAGGAGTGGGTGTATACCTTGATTACATTGTAATTTATTCTAATAGATGGGAAGAACATCTGCAGATATTAAAAAAATTGTTCAAGAAACTATGGGAAGCAGGCCTAACAATCAACTTACAAAAAACTGAGTTTGGAAAGGCAACTGTACAGTATCTAGGATTTGAAGTTGGAAAAGGCCTTCTCACTCCTATTGATGCTAATGTAGAAGGTATCGGCAAGGGTACCCCTCCTGCTACAAGGAAACAGCTACAAAAGATTTTTGGGCATGGCTGGATTTTATCGCCGATTCTGTCCAAATTTCTCAGTCGTAGTAGCTCCCTTAACTGACTTAACCAGTCCTAAAAGAAAGTTTGTTTGGACTCCAGAATGTCAAGAATCATTTGAGAAGGTTAAAGCCATATTAACTTCAAGACCAGTGCTTCAAGCTCAAGAATTCAGTAAAAAGTTTGTGATACAAGTTAATGCATCCGACTGTGGAATTGGAGCTGTTCTACTTCAAGAAGATGACAACTGAATCTTCCATCCAGTATGTTTCATGTCTTCAAAGTTGAAAAAGCATCAGAAAACTTACTCAGCAATCGAAAAAGAAACATTAGCATTAATCACAGCATTGAAAAAGTTTGAAGTGTATGTGAACCGACCTCGGAATGAAGAAATTTTAGTGTTGTCGGATCACAACCCAATTTCAATCATCAATAAGATGAAAAATAATAATATAAGACTGACCAGGTGGTCTTTATGCCTACAACCATATAATGTAAGAGTTAAACACATTTCAGGAAAAGATAATGTCATAGCAGATTATTTATCCCGTTGTGACTCATTGGATTCAAACACGGGATAAGAAATCTTCTGGGGGGAGGAATTTTATGATGTAGCCTTGTAATACATATATCCTCCTATAATTTTGACATATTTACTTTTTTTATCATGTGTTATGTGTAATGATAATGATTGTTGAAGTGTCATATTTAGTTTGGCATCAGATCTCAAAAGAACTAATGATTAAGTAACTTAATAGCGTAATTTAGAATTGATAATACAATTTTAATAGTAACGTAATTTAGAACGAATAATATCTTTCTTGGTAAAAGCGTAGTATATGAACACGTGTGTGTCCAGCAAGGACTTGTTTCATTTCAATTGTCATCAGTTGAGATAAGAGAGAACGCTTTGTTTTGGGTTAGTGATGACAGGTTTGGAAAACAAATGCCGATTCGTCCCATACGAGCTCAAGACGAGTGATTTCACGTTGTTACATGTTCAAGTCACGTATGCCATTTTGAGAGAAAGAATACGTGTCCTGATCAGTTACACCATGTTTTGTAAGATTGCATTCAAAACGTTTTGCTGGGATGACGTCATTTGCCTTCTAGAAGTTTCTCCATTGTATCTCGCACCCAAAATGCTTTAATGACGTCACCTCCCTGCTTCTAGAACTTCCCTTTTGTATCTCGTACCCAAAATGCTTTAATGACATCATATAATTGTTTCACGTGTTACTGGAATTCTAAAATTTGTTTCATTCTGATTTCTGAGACCAGTTGATTTGGTTCCCTCTCTTTCTCTTGTTCTTAGAAAGAGATTACTTTTAATGTAGTGTTTTGTGGTCACGTATTAGCATTAACTTTTGAGATCTGAATTTAGTAAAGTTATTTAGTTTGTAACGGCGCCAGGTAAAAGTGTGTATTTGTATTTTTAGCTGCAGCAAGTGATTTACAGAGGTTTTCACAAGTTTGTGTAAGGTAACGTGAATTTTACTTATTAATACCATTGTATGATAAGTTAGGAAATTTTGAACAAGTGAAATCATTATTGATAAATCTTATGTGTATTTTTCTATGTTTTTCTATTTAAAATTTCTTTATATTTTCACATTTTTATGTTTGTGATGTAACATTTATTTGTGTAGCATTTTAAATATTTCTTGGTAATTTAACATTGCATACTTGATTTAATATTTCATTTATTAAGATTTTCTTTTTAAATCTTGAATAATTCTTGATAGTTTAAAGTTTGCTTGATTAATTTAAATTCCTGATAACGTTTTTGTGAGTTAGTTTTATTTCAAGTTTTAATTCAAGAATTAATTAAGTGTTGTGTTATATTCAAGTAATGGTAGATTTTTCAGATTGTGAATTCTGATTAACTGTGAATTCTAATTATAAACTTTGAATTTAAAATTAAATTTTTGTATTTAATGTTTTTAGAAAAACAGCGTTTCATTTATTGATCACCAGTGAATAGGATTGATTGTGGGTATATAAGGCAAAGTGATAAACATGTTTTGTTCTTTTAGTTTTGCTAAAGTGAATTAAGACAAGGGAAACAGTTAGAGTTTTTGATGGAGTGATGCCCTTTACTCTAGAATATTTCTAGTTTAATTTTTGATACCTCACATATTCTGATAGACTTAGTTTGATTTTTCAAGTAATAAATAAGTTTTTTTCTTAAGGGATCACTGTTACCTTTAGAGTACTCAGTCATAATAATTAATGTTATGAGTTCAGGTATCTGGCTGAAGTGAGGTATATTTTGAATTTGAATTGTTTGTAATAACCAGTTGATACACATCATTGACAATATATACATATATATATATATATATATATATATATATATATATATATATATATATATATATATATATATATATATATATATATATATATATATATATATATATATATATATATAGAATATCTGTATATATCCGTTTCAATTATTATTTATTTGTTTTAATATCCAAAACTTCTACAATTTTTATTAAGCCAAAATGCATTATCATCTTCAAAAATCAGGAACATAGTTACTATTAATCCTAATGGATTTTGATAACCATTTTCATCAGGAAAAATATTCTTCAGAAAATATTTCTCAACACTGTTTCTGGTGGATAGTTTAATTTTCTCAAATGTTGAGTTTCATAACGTTGAATATAATTCCATGATATAATTACCTGTGATGATTATAATGAAACAACGTTATCTTATATAAGTGCAATATCTAACTCAGTGGAGAATTCCCTGTTCAAGTATCAGATAAGTATCTGTTCGATGAATTAATATTCAGAATATCTACTATATCTATATCATATAAATAACCGATATGAATGAATTCTCTCTATACTCTCTATATCTGGATCTCTCTCTCCTATCTCTCTCTCTCTCTCTCTCTCTCTCTTCTCTAAATATATTTACAAAGAAAACAATAATCCGATACCCTTCTTTCTTAATCTTATACACCATAAACATATACAAGTGTATTAAATATTAAAAAACTATACTGGCATATAAATTTTAGTTTATATTTTCATATAAATCATTTTTAAATATATTTAAAATAGATGATAAAATAATAGCTATACATAATGTATATATATGTATATATATAAATGTAGAGTGAATAATACAAAAGAATAGAATATTAACAAGAAATAAAATTGAAATAAATTAATATAAAGGAAACATGTTTCATTTGTAGTGTCTTAGCAATCTTTTAGAAACTAAAAGGGTTAAATATATAAAATTACTGGCATCTTGGTGAAAGCAAAAAAATATATAAATGAAAATAAAAATATATTGTTCTCTATAGCAATCATGCCAATATATAAGAATAACAAATATACAAAAACAATAAATACGTTAAAAATATAGCAATCTGTATATTATCGATATAAACAAATGATAAAAATAAAGCAAAAATAGAAAATGTATGAGGAACTGATGTCTGAAATTGCACATGTCTTCACGGTCAATCTCATCTCAGAAATTGGCTATAAGATTTGGGATAAAGTTCATACGCTGTCTGGGATAAAGAATAAATATTTCTCCCAGAGTTCATTTTAATGATTGCTTTCAGTGGTCTGTAGAGACACTTGACCGTATGTCGTCGTGTGTTTATAAGGTAATGTGATGCAGGCTCTTGAAAATTTTATAGGTGAAGCAGCGATAATGCTGAACAAACACTGGTGCAATATTTATTTTTAAATTATGATTAAGTGGAGGCGAAATTAAAGCGTCTTAAAAACAATACCAAAGTCGAATTTAGTCATTATTAAAATATGTGGAAAATGACGACGAATTGTTATTTTAAATAAAAAAAAAACAAAGAATATTCGCCCAATTTTTTCGTATATGATTGCTTCCGATTGTTATACGGGAAAGGAATGTTTTGTTTATCAATAACAGATTTCCTGTAATGATACTATAGATATGAAATTATATTATTTCGTCATAATTTTACTATTTCAAGATTTTCACATACATAAGAGAACAGATAGGTAAGAAGAGTTCTTTTTGACCATTTACAACAAAAGGGAAAAGAATAAAAAGCTTGAGTACAACTAATTTTATATAAATATTGAATCCACAAAAAAATCATTAAAGTTTTTGCTTTTTTCCGATTTTAATATTCATGGCAAATGGTCTTCATTATTCAAGAACCATCAATAAGATAAAATGAGGTAATTTTCATGATTGATTAGAGAATGTAATCGATTTTATTTTGATTAAATCCAATTTATTAAAGACATCAAGCGCATTTAATATTGTAAGTTCACCATTGCAGAATTTGACAAGCCTTAACCATCTTGCTTATTTAGAGAGAGAGACAGCAGACAGACAGACGGACAGAGCTCCAGACCCCTCAGAGAGAGGAGAGAAATAGAAAGTAGGAGCAACCCCATAGTTTTAGGGCGGTGATGGAGTCACCTTATCTGTTAGAAATGAGAATCACTTTGGGGAAATACTGTGAAAACCTTGCGTGAATATATTCTAGTTTAAACAAATCTAACAATTTTCTCGTAGTATAGCTAATCTCCACACCAACGCTCTCTCTGTCTCTGTCTCTCTCTCTCTCCTATTATATAAATTCAGATGAGAAGCCGATCTGAGTAAAAGATTATTTGAAGAAACCTGAGGGCCGTAATTAGAACCAACTAACAAGATGCTACCATGTCCCGAATCATTTTGTTCTGCACTTTAATTGTTCTTTGCTGTATTTCAGGCGCAAGGCACAAAGCAACCGAGAATGGTCTAATCTGAAATTTTAATCTCTCTCTGG
>NC_089761.1:7524217-7616717 GCF_040412425.1 Macrobrachium rosenbergii
GCAAGCGTTTGAACAAAAAGTTCACATACAGAAGTGATGGCAACCGAGATATTTTAAATAAATTTATTTTACCATAGTGTGGAAGAAGAGGAGAGAGAGAACGTAGTCTGATCTATGTACCCCAATGGTTCATTGGCGTCTAAGAAATTTTTCCAACATATATGCAGATTTAAATTGGCCATTGTAAGTCCTCTACAGAATGTGGATGCTGGCGACCTTTTATTAGGGAAACGTTAGCAGCGAGCGGGTTAGAAAAGTGAGTAAACAGGAACAAAGGGATCCGGAATAATTATGAATCATTATCAAAACTTCTCGACACTAATCATGAGTTGTCGTTCACATAAAATGGTACGTGGCGTGGTTCATTGTAAAAAATTAGGAGGACGTCGCTATGGATGTTTCAGCATCACTTTCTTCATCATTGTGAATGTATTTAATAGGAATATAAAACACAGCCATAACGTGACAGTCATTAGATATCTATGATTTTTTAAATATATATTAACTTTTCAGTGAACTGCAACACAGCTCAGAAGAACATTGATGTAGGCAAATTCATTACAATAGTTTTTCCATTACAGAATTGAAAGTCTTTGTGATATAAGAAACAAACGAAAATAAACTATATTTAAGTTATATTAGATGGGTTGTTTATTTTTTAAACATGCCTGCATATTTTTAAATATGTTTAAAAAGATAATCTTGGATTTTAAAAGAAAGAATAAATAAGTATTCAAAAATTCTACAATATTACATAAATGCTTTGAAAAAATATAAATTTATTTAAAAATCACATTACAAATGAATCAGAACATGAGAAAAAAAATTCTCATAGATTTTGTTACAACAGAATTTTTTAAATTGATTTTATATGATACTAAGGACAATGGATGACATTATCAAGATGAAATACAACTTAGAAAAAGCATTTTGGATGGTCCCTTTTTTTCAGACAGATTTGAGAGAGAGAGAAATTTAGAGAGAGAGAGAGAGAGGAGATAGAGAGCCTCCAAGATTGAAACTAACCAGTTACTAAAAAAGAGAATTTAATAGATGGAAAGATTCTACTGATGAGTAACTAGTTGTTGAGTTTTACTAAAATAAGTCTTGGCTGACTTGTTTCTACAAATATTTACGATGGTTTTCGGATATATTTCTTTATTTTTGGTATATTTTTATGCCTTTTAATGTTGTGACACTCGTAAATGTTTTCCGATGTCTTTAGGCGTTCTGTTACCTGAGTTGCTAATGACAAGCTGAATTTTCATATTTCAAAGGAAAGGTTTAAATACATGCCCAGTGTTATGGGCCCACGCCCATCAAACATACACAAGTTTCTTAAAATACAAATAAAGTCACAAACGACCAAGTCCACAATAGGTGGAATGGCCGCAAAAGAGTGTATTGAGATGGAATCAAGGAGGATAAAGAAAAACTGAAAATAAAACCTTAATATTTAATACAAACTTTTTAGAAAGAAATGACCACTGAGCCTCTAAAAAAATACATTAAATAAACACAAAAATCAACCATACACTGAAAACATCGAATAACAAACACACTTACACCAGATTAAGATAGGCTATACAATTACACTTTAAAGAGAGGGCCCTGAAAGTAATAGAATGTCGAAAAGTTAGAATAACCTAACTTATTACATACTAAACATTTATCAAAAAATAAACTGCTTCCCTTAAGTGAGCTCTAAACGGTGGTAGTGGCCACCACAGTCTTCAAATCACGGGTCGAGGAGAATAATCTATATACTTGAGACCTTACCAAACGTAAGAGAGGTCCCCTAGGCAAAAATCACTGGGCCAAGGGCGTAGACAGATGAGTAAATCACTTTAACGTCGCAAGACGATCAACGGACACGGCCGTCCGACAGGTAATCACACCTTACCAGTTGGCAGAGAGGTCCCCTTGGCTAAATCACTGAACCAAGGGCGCAGTCTGAAGAATAAATCAATCTCAAAAAGGAGGACAGCAGCAGCAACTGAAGACAGGCAGATCTCGTAATCCAGAGATAATCCAAAAATAAGGCAGGCCTCACAATGTTAATGGTCCAGAAAACGACTAACCACTCCTGGAGACAGCTGACAGCGCGGATGATAAGCCAGCACCACACGTGAAAATAAAACAAGCTCATTGTAATTAAAACTATACAACAAGTCAGAAATGTCGGGGGAGGAGGAAACAGGGTCATTATGTTCCAAAAGAATAATTACTGCCAAAGTGGCTTATTCAAAACAATATATATATATATATATATATATATATATATATATATATATATATATATAATATATTATATATATATATATATATATATATATATATATATATATATATATATATATATATATATATATATATATATATATATATATATATATATATATATATATATATATATATATATATATATATATATATATATATATATATATATATATATATATATAACAATATCATAATATATATATATAGGAGGAAACATATATATAATATACGTTATATAATAGATAATATATATATACCAATAGTGGATTATTCAAAATATACAAATCAATTTACGCTATAATTAAACATATACTGACAATATATATATATATATATATATATATATATATAATATATATATATATATATATATATATATATATATATATATATATATATATATATATATATATATATATAATATATATATATATATATATATATAATATATATATATATATATATATATATATATATATAATATTATATATATATATATATATATATATATATATACTATATATATATATATATATATATATATATATATATATGTATATATATATATATAATATATATATATATATATATACATACATATAGATATGACTTTCGTTGTGGTGCTTATTTTTGTACTATAAGTAACTTAGTTTTCCTTAGGAAAATTGTTTTATCTTACATCCTTAAATTCTCATTTAGCCATCCTTTTCCTACATAGTATATACTTCATTTTTCTTGACTTATGCTGTTTAGCTTTGTTTACGATTTTCACTGCTGTATTCTTTCTTAACATGAGGTGAAGCCAAGACAAGGCTACAGTCTCCCTTTTCGATGAATGAAGTATGAGTTTATATATATATATATATATATATATATATATATATATATATATATATATATATTATATATATATATATATATATATATATATATATATATATATATATATATATATATATATATATATATATATATTTATATATATATATATATATATATATATATATATATATATATATATATATATATATATATATATATATATATATATATATATATATATATATATATATGTATATATATATATATATATATATATATATATAACTAAACAGTATATATATATATAACTAAACAATTTTGACATCCTTTAGAACCTTGAAGGATGCTGTATTCGAGTGTTAAAAGACAGGTACCAATCCATTTATCATATGAATTCCCTTTGGTGATACTACAGAAGTAACGTGAACTGAGTATTAAAAGACATTTGTAACATTTGGAAATAAATGACTGTATATAAATCCTGGTGATGTGATAAAAAAAATCATTTATATAGACATACACACACAAAAACACATATGTATAATTACATAAATATATTCACTTTACACCCATGTATGTATATATATATATATATATATATATATATATATATATATATATATATATATATATATATATATATATATATATATATATATATATATATATACTATATATATATATATATATCACGTCACAGAGCTGCCATCATGTGCCTATATGGTGCACTTTAGACGAACCTCGTAAGCACCGACTGCGTTATTTTTTTCTCATCTCCTTTTGGTGTTTTGCTGCTAACAAGGCTGGTAGTACGGTACGGCACGGAATGTTTTTCCGTTTTTCGTACCTGGGTAAAATATCGTCGTACCGTACCCTCAATTATTTTTCCGTACTGTTCAGTACGGTAAAAATAACGTACCGTAATTCCGTACTTTTATCGTACTATAAGCAAACTCAATCAACATCAGGAAAATCCCCTCTTTGTGAAAATTTCAATGTTAAAAGGTGTAAATTAGCAAAGGGACTTTATATGTACATGTGTATATATTCAGTTGTCTTATTATTATTATTATTATTATGGGATTATATGGCTGATGCTGTAAACGTTTGTAATGTGTTACTTCAAGAATGACACACAGACACATATATGTTAGTTAAGGAATTCCAAACAGACACACAAACATGCATAGTATATTACAAACTAAAACGTTAAGTACCTTAGTGATCTCCTTGTGCAGTCACTGAAGCGGCCAAATATGCATTAGTATTTCCTTAGTGATATATCCAAGCCTAGGGTACGGTACGGTGCGAAATTTTGCCCATTTCTTCCGTACCTGAATCGTACCGTACCGTACTTTGGTAAAATTATCGTACCGTAATTCCGTACCGTACATATAGACTAAATATCAACCGTACCGTACCGTGATGCTAACCTTGGCTACTAACTAGCTGTTTGCATCATGTAAGAATTATAAAAACCAGTTGTTCCTTTGCAAAGGTAAAAGAAACAAAATCATCATTCGTAATTAATTACTGATTGTTTGCATAAGTTAATAATGTTAACCTAAGCATTTACTTTCATCTTAGAGCATCACAGGCAATTCAAGAGATTTTCATCATCCACTTAATTATTCATTCTTCTGTGATACTCGAATTAATTGTAAATGTTAAGCATTAGCAGCAATGTATAAACATTGTGCATTTTATTGGCTAACATGCCGATTCAGGTATAAGATTTCTTGAAATACTGATCACACTTTTCAACAAGGTTTTACTATGAAGTAACTGTTCTTTTTTCCTAGAGAAAAGAACCAGGATTTTTTATCGACATGTCACGATTTCGTAAATTCTAAAAATACACAAGCTACAAAATTGGAGGAAACCTAAAGCAAGAAGAATGGACGCTTTCTTCTACAGAGATAAAAAAAAGTAATACTTTATCAGCACCTCTCATTCTTCAAGCATTTCTTCCTTATCTTTTTCATATTTGTTTCATGAAAAAGTCTCTGGATACCTGAAGTGCAGTGGTTAATACAGAAAACCCACCAGAAAATCGACAAGACCGGAAAAAGGCTTATTCAATCAAGAACGAACTGGTATAACTTCGTCTTAATGGATGAAAACTAAAAATAGTCAGGAAAAATTAAGCAAAAAGAGAATTCTAAAGCTTATAAGTAGAAGGGAAGGAAGAAAACCGTCAGTGAGTTGTGTAATAAGAGTATTATTTATTATAACATAAGATATGGGAGGAGATATCCTGACAGACGTTTCGAAGGCATTTGATAAGAGGAGCAAATACCACCCTGCAGAGAAATTCAAAAGAAAGATTTATTTCAATATCATTACAGCCAAAGTTTAAATTCCATATATAAAAATAAGTAGGAACTTTCATATGAACCTCAAGGAACATGCTTTTGCTTTCCATTGTTAACAAAGAAATCTGGATAAATCTTAATGTTAAATATGAACACTAAGTATGGATATATTGAATGCTCATATTATTATTATTTCAGTAGATGAAAACTATTCACATGGAAGAAGCACACATTGGCCATTGACTTGAAATTCGGTCTTCCAAACAATGTTGGTTTCAACCTTCCACCACAGACCCAACAATACAGCAGTACCTGATCGTGATACAGAGCCAGTGATTTTTCATCGCTCTGGGAGAAACGCGAACCCGTGACATCTGAGTGGCATGCCACGGTACTAACCAGTATACCGACGGACCAGTATCGAAATGATTAGAGTAGCCAGCAGAACATCAGGTAAAACATTTTGTCAGTAATTTATATAATTTATTTATATAAATATTACTTTACATTTATGGGAAAGACACCCATAGATGTAAAGTAATATTTAAATAAATATATAAATTACTGACAAAATGTTTCTCCAGTAGTCATGATACTGTATACTACTTCACAACTTCATAAACACACTCCTATTCTAATTTATACAAACAGTTACAAAAAAGATACAGTAAGTAAAAGTACATCTATTTAGTATGCTTTTAAAAAAACACATCTGTCACAACACTAACAGTTGGGTGATTGAAAGCCTCTTTTCTTCCATCCTAAAACTTGCAGGATACTGACCAATGATTGTAAATGAAGATATATCAAATGTAAGTGAATAACTTTGATTGATCTGATTTATGAAATTTGCCGTGACAAGCCAATCACTGGCTTATTTTCGGTCATTCAGCCCTTAAGATAATGAACACAGAATGGTTGGACAGTAACATAAATGACCCAGAAAATAAAGGAGATGGAATACAGGGATATAAAGGTGGAACTCTTAGAAAAACCCATAGTTGCACTAAATAGTAGTAGTTAGAAGGCATCGTGCTTACCCCATACAAAAAATGGGAAAAAGCACGTTAAAAGAAGAAGAAGAGATGTTGGATAGAAAGATTGAAGAACTGCAGCAGGAATGGAGGTAAAGTATAAGACTAGAAAGTGGATGCGGTTAGTAGCCAAAGGGACGCTTCAAGCATCCTTTAGTAATGCCAACAGTGCACCACGTGAGGTTCACTGACGGTAATAACACCCTAAGCGCCCCATTCAGGGTATGACTCTGGTTACAAAGAGTCACAATATTGTTCTTTTCTATGTTTGGTATTAAAACTTTACTGAATCTGTAATAAGGAACCTTCAGAAATGGAGTGTACCGGGTCTGATGAAAATGAAATGACACCTAGACCGCATAAGGAAACAATGCCCTATCATTGAGAATTAGGAGTCAAAAGAAAGACTCAAAAAAGACCTGATTGACATTTGTAACTTTAAAGGCCTTACACTTCCGTCGGTCGTGATGAAAATATTTAGCATAAATAAAATTTTCAAAGAATGACAAACTAGTTTAGAAAAGGCAAAAGCTGCACAGGTCAAGTATTAATTATAAAACATGTTGTGCAGCAGTGTATGGAATTTAAAAATACTTTTCTGGTTGCTTGATTATGAGAATGAACCTGGCATCTTCAATAAGGTATTCCTGTTAAAGTTGTAAAGCTAACTGAAAGTTCTTTTTTATCTTTTACTACAAAAATACATTATATGTACATTATATACATTGTAAACATATTAAAGTAATCTCTTACATAAAAATGTATTTATCATATCAAGTCATTTACGTCTAAATTAATAAACTTTTCACAAAAAAAAAACTCCTTACATTTTTTATTCCAAAACTTTCAATAACAATATACTTATTTTACTATATTTGCCTTCACTACATCATACTCTAGATGTATATCCCTTGTTAACCATAATTCAACAATATAAGCAGTTACAAAGATAATTGCTGCATTCTTTCCCTTGCTTTTAGCACACTGGAAATCATAATGCAATATTTTTAGCATCTGAGGGCAACTAATACTGCAAATTTTTCTCAAAACGTTTTTCAGCCAAACAATAATCTTGTTATTCCTTTTACAAAAATATATTGTTTGAATAATAGTGTCTTCCAAATTACATAAACTGCAATTACTACCAATTATAATGCCCAACTGATACAATCTTTTCTTCGAAGGTAACGCTTCATGTGTATATATCTGTATATCACATTTCTATCATGAGGATGAATAAATTTGGAATTAATATTCTACCATATCGAATTCCATTGAAAACAAGGGTATTTCTCGACAACTGTTATAACATTATCTTCCTCTGTAAGCTTCTTATACATACATAATCTTATTTGTTATGTAAGGAAAGTTATTGCAGTGAAGTAATATTCTTATATCTCTAATCACATTTCTATAGTAGGTGGTTCCTACAAACTATACCAACATATTCATGGACTGCTTAGGGATAATACCATTTATACATATATACATGTAATAGTAAACAAATACATATGAAAAGGATTCATTAAGATAAACTTTCAAAAATGAAGACACCAACATAACCTGAGATTTACACCAAACATCAATTAAGCCAATTCCCTCATTCTCTGCATCAAGGTATAAGTTGCCCTGTCTTATTGGTTGATAACCTTTATTCCAGATATATTCAAAAATTATTTTCTTAACCTCAACATGAAACTCCTTCGTCATTGGATAGATATGGGATAAATACCATATCTTTTAACAAATAAGTGAATTTACTAGCATACTTTTCTGCTTTAGAGGAAGATATCTATTATACATAACTTTAATTTTATTTTCAACTTCATTCTTAATTATACCCCAATTAACTGTGAGACAAGCTAGATAATCATTACAAAAAACAAACACCCAAAATTTTAATTTTGTTAGGCACAGCCACGAGCCAAGGTAGATCCCAGTCCATCTTATTGGACTAATATTGCCCCATTCCATAAATGGTCGTTTTCTTTGTTCAACTTCGCTCCACATGCTATCTCAAAATCCAGTATTACTTCCTCAATTTTCCTTAACGCTAACTCGTTCTCAACAAAGATATTCGAATCATCTGCATAACCAGCCATTGCTAGTTTTTGTCCGTTAGGCATACTGAGTGCATAGGGGTGTATCTTAGATTTTATCATTCTGTAAAAAGGCTCTAAGTATCGCATATAATATCATTGAAAGAGGACATATCTGCCTTACAGATCTGTTGACAACATAAGGTTTTGTCATCATGCCATTTACTTCAATACAACTTGAAATATTATTATACAATCCAGTCACCCATGAAATGACTTTTTCATCAATGCCAAAGGATTTCATTATTTTTGCAACAAAATTAATCTTTAATTTTTGCTCTATCAAAGGCACGAGACCAATCAAGGGATAAAATTGCCCTTGTCAAAGTATTGCATTCAATGATACTCCTCCCAGGTATACAAAATTGCTCCTTAAAAATTATTTTGTCAAGAAATATAGACAATCTTTTACTAATAAATTTTGTCAGTATTTTATAGTCCACACTTAACATACTTATGGCCCTCCAGTTTTTAATAAAATTCAAATTACCTGTCTTAGGAACTAATTTTATCATCCCTTCTCTTTGAGTCTTCGTTAAACAAAATGTTGTTAAATAGAAACAGATCATCTCAAGATTTTTTTATAAAACTCTGCGTGAATCCCATCCATCCCAGGTGTTTTATTATTTCTCAAACCTTTAAACTCTCAATTTCTTTAACAGTTGGATTTTTCAAAATTTCTTCATTTTCATCTTTAGGTATTGGTTTTGGTAAAATATCATGAATTTTTGCTCACATACTGGGTCAAACTCAGGCTCTGATGACGTAATTTCATAATAAGAATTTACGTATGATAATACTGAATCAGTACTAGTAATCACTTCTCCACCATTCCATTTCCCTGTTGGTTCAGCAACCATTTTATTCATAAGGATTTTATGTGCATTTACCTTCTACTTACTCAATAAATAATGGGAAAGTTTCTCCCCTTCTTCTTATCTTGACACCCCTCACTAATCTCATTTTTCAATTTACTTATCATCATAGTTTCCAGTTTCTCTATTTCATCATAATTAGACACTGCAACAATGCCTGCTTTTCCCAAGGCCCTTTTTAAACAATTTCCATAGTAGTTTAAAAAACCAAATCTATGCTTATTTTTTTCTTTGCCAAATTTTATGAAAAATGATTTTATTTTCTACTTTGCATCTTCCCACCGGTCACCTACGTTAGAATACATAGCTTTTCTGCATTTTACCTTTGACCAAAAATCCTCAAAGGATCCTACAATTTCTTTATCCTCAAAGAGAGAGACAATCATTTTCCATACCCCTTTCCATACATTTAGATTTGCATTTATATTTACGTCAAATGACTCACAACCAGTGTGGTCACTGAAAGTAACAGGAATTGAGTTCACCTCAACAATATGATTAAAAAGTTTATCGACATAGATCCTGTCGAGTCCAGCACCATAATTTTCTTTTACATAGGTATAAGGGGGAATTACATTTTCACTACAATAAATATCTTTCAGCTTTAAGCACTGCGTCAGACTTCTAAGTTTGGGTGACAAAATATACGAATTATTTTTTGAACAATCCTTAGCACTTATTATGCAATTAAAATCACCAGCCAATACTATATTGTCAGAATTTCCCCTCAGATAATAACAAATATCGTGTCCGAAAACGTTTTCTCTTTCCTTTTTTTTTTCACAGAACCAGAAGGAGCATAAACATTTACAAAATGTACTACATTGTGATATAAATTTAGTCGTAATGAAATCATCTTTCCTTCAGAATCTTTCTCTTCGCTTATGCCATAATAAGAAACTTTTTATTTATTAGAATACCTGTCCCCCCTTTAAGTAATACAGAAGTATTAAGATAAATATCAAAATATTTTGTCAGACTATCAAGAATATAAATATTTTTAACATTATTCTCTTGAAATAAAAGAACATCGATATTATGTTGAAACATAAAACCTTTCAATAAATCTTGTTTTTTACTACAATTTAGCCCGTTAACATTTAGCGTAGCAATCCTTAGCTTCATTGTTGATGAGGTTTTTTAACACTTTTTCTTTAAACTTCTTTTACAAGACCTAACTTTCCTTTTCGAACCATTCCTATTCCCTTCACAAGGAATAAAGTCGAACTGTGACGGACTCTCACTCTCCTTAGCTACATCCATTTCATCAACCCAACTAACACTTGCCCTGACGTTCTCAACGTGTGGTGATATAGCAGCACTATAAGCATAATCAGAATCTTTCAAAAAACAGGAAAAATCTTGGCTATAACTTTCATTTTTATCTCTCATATAAACATCAGATTCTTTTGTAGCTTCCATTTCAGAGAAATGACTACAGTTATCATAAAGATTGACTGTAATATAATCTCTTCACTTTCTCTTGTATTGCCATCACATACTTTATTATATCTACACCATGACATTTATCATCAATAACTGTATCATTGCCTTCATATTCCCTATTACAATTAACACCAATCGCCTTGGGTACCCTAACACATTTTGTATCATTCTTGTTCACTAAGCTATTACTACAAACATCATCATTACCTTTATTTTCGTTCATTAAACCATTATCAAGATTTGTAATGCCAATAGGTGAGCATGAATTCGAAACAATACTAGTTTTGTTAACAATTACTTCATTAACTTCAACCTGCTTTGTTATTCCGTGAGCAACAGTTTCAGTAGCCTTGTCATCGCTATCAGCGATTTTTCCTAGCGCCTCGCACATTAATCTTTCAACATAATTCTCATCATCATTAATCCATCCTCCACTTCCATCGTGTCCTTCAAATCAATTAGATTTTCCCGATGCACGTCAACTACTGCCGATTGCACCTGCAAGCCATCCATATCGGCTGTGTTCCCTACGACTATTCCATGGTCTTGAGTTTTTAATTGCTCACCATCCTTTTCTAAGGGTTTATTTTTACTTGTCAATTTCCCTAACTCAGGGAATTCCGTACTACAATAGTTAAGCCATGCCACCGTCTCATCACTGTTACATTCAGCTATCAAGTGCTAGTACTACCACACTTTTTACATGTTCGAGGTTGTCCATGATAAATTACATTATACGAACATCCCCTAATAGATATATAAGAAGGAATATTCTTCTCCAGTTCAATGAAAATTGTGTTAATAGATATATAAGAAGGAATATTCTTCTCCAATTCAATGAAAATTGTGTTATCTCCACTGAGGGCAAAACTATAATGTCCAAATCCAATCTTATTTTCTCTTACGTATTTGACCTTACCGTAGTTAGAAAATATATTTTCCAACAACGAAGATGGCATCTCAAAGGGAACACTTCGTATCTTGACATAAGTAACTACCTTAGAAACACCGTTTATCTGAACTTCACCTCCTCTGTACTTGATTACTTTATGACCATACTCTTTCATGAGCGAACTAAAAAAGCTTTCAGACTTTACCCTGAATATGCATTTGGCCTTTCCTTGCGTACAAATTCCATACACTTCATCATCTGGGATCTTCATTATATCTCGACATATTTCAGGCAATACATTTGCACGATACAATTTGCCATTTAGAAACGAAATGGAAAATGTATTTACTTTCCTTGATAGCGAAGCCATCTCGAACAACCAACCATGGACTCGATAGCCCCTGGCCGGCAAAACTGTAATCCTCAAGACGATTTATTTATTGTCCAGTTTTACAATATATTTTCTTCCCGGTTTTTATCAGTTATAGTTTCTGGCATAGACTACCATTGTTTAATTAACATCTCACATTGTCTGACAGTTGCACAGTTGCAAGGAACACGCGAAAAAACTGTAAAAACAGCAGAGCTCACTTAGAGAGTACCTTCAACACCAACATAGTCAAGGGACCCAACCAATAACTGAAAGTAGTGGGGCGCCTTTCTCGTGGAAACGTGGTCGAAAATGGAAGAGAGGATGTAACGATAGAAACTTGATAGATTAAAAAATCCAGGCTTTGCTGTTCGAGGGTAACGTTATCAAGAAAAAATTGATTTTCTTGGTGCAACTATCCAAATTTCATATTCCCGCAGTCAAGCATGTCAGTAGTGCCAGATGTACGGTTTTATTTGCACTTCTTACATTTCTTTGGCCTTTAAATTGTGCTAAAGGAATGGCCCAAAGAGAAATCACACTACCTTCCCGAGGATATTTCACAAATTTGGCGTATAACTTCTACTATTTATGCAACTATTCAGTGCTTTTTTCCTGCAACGTACGGCAATTTCAGCCAAACCTTGTTTTCTGGAGTGAAACAAGGAATTCGGTTGTTTCCCTTGTTTAGGTAAGAAAGTATCGTTGTTGCCTGTTTACGGAACTTTAGCAGATTAATGAAATTTTTGTGCTGTACTTCCATAACGATCGTGTGAGTAAGAGGTACAGGTATTTCAAGAAGTTGGGAAAAGATTATCCAGCCGAAATCAATAAAAATTTAGAGAGGCAAGGGAGCGTGAGTCACGTGTTAGATCCTTTGAGGAATGCCCTATGAAGCCACGTGAAATTAGTGAACATGTTGTTATCCCTTATAAAGTGGACATAAAACCAAGGTCAGCATCGTTGTTGTGCAAAAATGTCGTGATGATAAGGATGGATGAGCAGGTGAAATTCATCATATTCAATTTCTAGTCTTGTTAGAAGAATGCCCCTGCAATGGAAAGTTCCACTGGTGTACACGAGGCTTGGATTTGACTGTCCGTATGTCTTCCGATGTGAGGTGTCAAACTGAAATTAAAAAAAAAAAAAATATGTAATGAAAATTGAAGAGACATTGCAATTAAAAATTTGAAAAAGATGCTTTCTGGGTGATTAAGAATGACTGAATAGAAAGTAAGTTAGGCCAAAATGTGTATTATTTTCAGCTACAGAATTTGATTTTTTAATTGCTCAAAAAGGCTTTTAATGGTACTGATTATGTGCTCTGGTTGGAAAAAAATAAACCTGAATATGATCTCTTATGAGTGAGTTGCGATTGTGTTTTTCGCTTCATGAAAAACAGTTTTTTCATGAATTGAACTGTACTGACTTGGTAATAAAACCATCGTTTTTAATATAATGACAAATTTTAAAAAGGAGTGGAATCTATAAGCGTTAAAGAAACTTTCATTAAAGAGAATTTAACTGCATTTTTTTATTGCTAGTTAACGAAATTTTAAACATTTTCATTTACTATCTATTTATAGCATGTTTGATGAAGCACATTGTAAGCTATTTTAAAATAGATAAAACGCACAACGAAAAGATGGACAACGAAAAATTTTTACATTTAAAAAGACAGTAAAATATTAAATAAAAATGTTACACTGCGAAAAATATGCAACTGAAATGTTTAACAATTTTTGTCAATTCAACATTTCATATATCAAAACCTTTCAGAAACTTAACCTTCAGTTTGAAGCGGATGTAATCTTAATCGGCAAAATAACACACGATTTACAAAGCTTGCTGAATAGAGGACTACATATACTGTGTACATGTAAAAAGATAGGAATTACGATAAATTTTGTGAAAACAGAAATAAAGAGGACAGCGTACGTGCGATGAGATGGAGTAGCACTAGCTGGAGATAAGGTTAATAAAGTCGAGGCAGTCAAATATTTAGGATCAATGATATCTAATACAGGTTCAATTTGGGGAATGGCCTAAAAATGCAAATCAAAGTATAGGCAGGCTGAATGGTATTTAGAAATCAGATTGACTGAAACTGCACATCTAAGTAGAATTATTCCTTAATCCATAACGATGGGTATCACTATACAGACAAAGATTAAGGTGTGCTAATGAAAATACATGTAAAAGATTTTGCTGATTTTCGAATAATATTGTAAGAATATGATCAGTCACATAAGAAAGTGAGAAACTGAAAATTGGTCAGGTTCCGTATGTAGGTGAGGTAATGATGAAGGGAAGATGGGCACGGCCTTTCCACCACCTTGCTGAGAACAATAAGTGGGCACTAGAATAGTTGGAAAACCCAAACCTACCTGGATGAGAACTATCAGAGGTGGAGGCAGGATATAAGTGGAAATTTGTGGAAGTGAAAGCACAGAGAAGACATGAACAGCAGAATTTCACAGACATCCATTATGCCTCAGAGCTTGAGAGGCAATGGTGAAGAAGAATAGACGATAGATACTTCATGAGTTGTATGGATCAGCAAAAATAATACAAATTTTGCGGTTTTTTTATTAACAAAATTTTGAATAATGCAGGTTATGCTATATGCTTGCCACTGCCACTAGTATGCGATAATTTTGCACCAGTTCTCCTACATTTGCTAACTACCAGTGCATACCACAACTATGAAATAGCTACTGTTACTTTAGACTCTGCCTTGAAGGTGTTAAACAAAATGAATTTATGTGAGCCATATTCATAAATGCTCTCTGCATCAGGAGGAAATGACAATTTGAACAAAAATATAAAAAAGAAACCAATTTACACCACTTTTCTGTTGGGCCAGTGAAAAGCCTCGTTGTTGATCAGCTATCAGAGGCTCTTAGTTCTCAACTCCAATCTTAAAGCTTGGCAGTGACGGTGTAAGTTGATGCTGTTTTATATTGGGTTTGGGTGATTGATTTATGAAATTTAGGAGGTCAGTCCAAGCAGTGCACTAGGACACTTTTGCCACTCATCGTTATAGTCAGTGAAATGGGGGCGTTGGTGTGGTTGGGCATTGGAATAAACAGACCCTGGCTATAAACGAGATGTGCAAGAACTCGAAGGTGGAACTGAGAAAAAGACCAATGTTGCACGATAAGTAATTGTTAAAGAGTTTGGACAGCAAGTTTGAAGAAAGGAATCGGTAACTGAGGTCATGAAAAAAGCTTAAGCTAAAAGTGGGTGCAGGCAGGGCCAAAGGGACGTTACAAACACCCTTTAGAAACATCTATAGTGCACCATATAAAGTGCTCTAACGGCACTACCCCCTACAGGGTTTGTATACTCTGTGGGTTTGTTTAGTCAAGTGTCATTATTTCGTGCAAATTAGATTTATCTCAGATTTTTACTTCAAGCACCTAAAATCGGAGTCAAGAATGTGTTCAGAATATCCCTGACAGTAAATTTTTCTAAACGATATTCAACCTTCCTGCCCAATGGCAGTAAGTGTGTCTGGGTTCTTTTCTTTTATGTTCTCTTTGCATTGACCCACTTCTTTCAAAGTCGACAGTTCGAATCCCAAAAAGGAGGAGGTTTCATATATATATATATATATATATATATATATATATATATATATATATATATATATATATATATACTATATGTATATATATATATATATATATCTATATATATATATATATATATATATATATATATATATATATATATATATATATATATATATATATATCACCACATATATATCACACATTACCACAGGTGAAAAATAAGAAACAGGGTGTAGGTCCTGACCGGTTTCGACTTTATTTCCCAAGCCATTGACAGAAGGACTGATACAGAAGTGTGAAGTCAAATATATATACTACAAGAACAGTGCTGACAGACATACACAACCGTTAGACTCCATACCCCCCACTCAGGCCGGTGTCAGGTAGGGTGGCCTTTAAAACTCATTTGGCTAAAAATCACAATAGACTCTCAGGGGACATTGCTGATAAACAGACCATACCCCACCTCAGATCCACCTGACAGGTGTCATGGAGGCGAGGTTGGAAACTCATTAACATTACTACCTTCGTACTGTGTTTACAAATATGATAATCCTATTTTCATACATCTCTACTGCCCTACCCTTAAAGTTTAAACAATTTACAAATTTCTTTTGATATTATTGCTTGTTTTGCCTTATAATAATAATATGAAAGATATCCTCATCTTCTTAAATTTTGGTGTTAATGTCGCATTTAAGAACAATACAACAATGAAAAATGTACTTATCAAGAACTCCCCAGACAATACTAAAGGGTGTGTATATAAAATTCCGTGTAGAGTCTTGTGACAACTTTATATTGGCCAAACCGGGAAAGCACTGGAAAAAAGAATTGAACAACATAAGAAATGTGTGAGATATGCACAAGGGAACAGTGGTATATTTGTACATGTTAGAAGAGAACAATCATGCTATCAACTGGGAAGGGGCAAAAGGATTGTATATTCTAATAATGGACTGGAAAGGAACATCATTGAATCTAGCTTTATAAAAGAAAGTTACAACCATAATATGAATATCAGTCAAGGGATGTATAAACTTGATCCTTTAATATCAAAAGAAATTTGTACATTGTTTAAACTTTAAGGTAGGCAGTAGAGATGTATGAAAATAGGATTATCATATTTGTAAACACAGTACGAGGGTAGTAATGTTAATGAGTTTCCAAACTCATTAACCTGTCAGGTGGATCTGAGGTGGGGTATGGTCTGTTTATCAGCAATGTCCTGAGAGTCTATTGTGATTTTTAGCCAAATGAGTTTTAAAGGCCACCCTACCTCGACACCAGCCTGAGTGGGGGTATGAAGTCTAACGGTTGTGTATGTTCGTCAGTACTGTTCTTGTAGCATATATATTTGTGACTTCTCACACTCTGTACCAGTCCTTCGTCAATGGCTTGAAATAAAGTCGAAACCGGTCAGACCTACACCCCGTTCTTATTTTCACCTGTGGTAATGTGTGATAAATGAATCACGTGACAAAATGATAATAATCATAATATATATATATATATATAAAATATATATATATATATATATATATATATATATATATATATATATATATATAAATTCCATATGCATTTCCTGCTCCTCTTCAAAGAAGGTGGCGGCAACAAATTAAACTTTCCAGTTTCTCAGCAAGGCAATAAGGACGAGGTAGCCAACTACAGACCTGTTTTCTTTACAACAACAGATATCTAAATCCATTTATAAGCGGGAGGTGGGTAAACTGGTTGGTGGGAGGCCGCATGTCAACCTAGTAGCAAAAAAAAAACAAAAAAATGGCTTGAGAGCAGTATTCACAAAAGGAGTATGCATATACTCTCTTTCATCCTCTTTACATATATATATATATATATATATATATATATATATATATATATATATATATATATATATATATATATATATATATATATATATATATATATATATATATATTTAATGAGTACATGTGTACTTGTGTATGTGCCTGAGACATGGGATGTTTAACAGTAGTCAGCGATCTTGCATGTGGAAGGTATGCATGACCTGGGCATCCTGGTCTCGATCAAAAATCACCTTTGACACAGCAGTGTCAGCGACACATGTGGCTGGTGGAAGTTTCTGTCACTGTTCTGTACCGAAGCTTCTCGAAGCTTTGTCCGGTAATAGTCGGATTCTAGCGGTGTCAAAGGAAGTGTGAGTAAGTTGTGTATTGTAAAAAGTGGGTAAGTCCAAAGGGCTCTTGTGAAAGGTTACACATTTGGTTTTGAGGAGCCAAGTCAGACTTATGTTGAAAGAGTAAGTTGTTAACATAGACAATAATTAACTTTCAGTGGTTATTTCTCTGTGATTCTTTTAACATTTTTTATGCAGGTGCTGATGTGAACTAAATGAGTTCTGCTTTTAATGGGAGCTGGTTCTTTTCCATACAGATGATTTAGTGGGAACCATAATCAGTCATGGCATATAGCCACCTAAAATGAACTGGTGATAAAATAGACTTGAAAAGTTATTTGGGAGAGACATAGATATAATGTTTTCTTGTAACTGTTACTATCTATCATACATATTTTTCATTTTACATGACATGTTGTTAGACTTGCATAACAAACTATTTTTGTAAACTTAGCTTGATTTACACACTTAGAAATAGGAACACAGCTTTATGTGAGAGAGAGAGAGAGAGAGAGAGAGAGAGAGAGGTCCTCAAGGCCACAGCTACCAGTTCCAACCTTCCAAGGTAAGTGTTTCCCGTCCGTTATTTTATGGGGATACCATATATATATATATATATATATATATATATATATATATATATATATATATATATATATATATATATATATATATATATATATATATATATATATATATATATATATATATATATATATATATATATATATATATATATAATATACACACCCATATTGGATATTTACACACACACTCTCTCTCACACACACACACACACACACACACACACACACATATATATATATATATATATATATATATATATATATATATATATATATATATATATATATATATATTGAAGGTCTTATAGGTACTGGCTCAACCCAGTGAACCTTTATCGTGGGTGACGTAAGACAAATCTCAGCTCGCTCTTTCATTCCTCGCTGGAATCCTCCATGTGCGACGGAACAAAGGAATTTCACCTTTTACAGCACCGTTAATAAATTACATTTATGTCTTATTATGCACGTGTTCCCATGGTTGTAATTAATTTGTGAACTGTTCTTATTATTGTTTGGTATATGTAGTTAATTGTTAAATGAGTATAATTATGCCTTACAAAACTTGACTAGGGGAAAATGTTGAGGTTAGTATTCCCAGGCTTTTCATTCTTCTCAGTTTTTTGTATTACTGTCAGCTATTTTATAGCAGTCTGTTCCAAGGCCATAGCTGGCAAGTAACACGGGTCTACTAAGTTTTATGCTAAATATAATCAGCAATTCAAAGGCCCTTATGGCGCTCTGTCAATAATCATATGTAAAATGAAGTTAGAGGATGAAACTAGGTATTTGGTTCTGCTTCTAATTACACAAACCCTATAAGTAAAAGGCAGCTATTTTCTTTGGACCTAGGTCCTATATATTTTAATTTGCCTTTGCAAACTCATTAACAGCATTGTACCAATTTATAAACTCAGCACATACATGCTCTACTAATTATTTACAGTTCTTTGGATCCCCTTTTCACTTATGTGCCAAAGCATCCATTTTTCTTCTTAAACACAGCCTGCACTGTGCCTTTTGTTGCACTGTGTGTACATTTAAGTTATAACCAGTTCTTTGAACAAGCACTCTGTTCTTTATAAACCCAACCTCTGACCCCCATGTTACCTCTGTGTCCGTGGGCATGTTGCGCCTAAATGTTCTTTATGAACCCAACCTTTGACCCATGTGTTACCGAGGTGTCAATGGTTATGTTGAGCCTAATAGTTCTTCATGAATCCAGCCTCTGACCTACTTGTTACTGCTGTGTCCGTTGGCATGTCTCGCCTAATTGTTCTTTGGGAACAAACCTTAACCTCTGCACTATATCCGGCCCTGTCTATGTGTATGTAATTACCTGTTCTTCGTGAATAAGCCTACTGTTCTTCGTAACAGTCAATAAATTCTTGTGAACCAATCTGCACATTTTGTGCCTTCGCAGACTTTATGCTTCCATACACAGCTTGCACAGGTGCCACTGCGCACCATGTGCCCATCTGCACCTACGAGCCCAATTCCATAGACTTCTTCAGAAGTCGACCCACACATGCGTGCTAACTCCGTAGTGTATCATATCTCCATTCTTCAGAATCCATAACCTTTGCACTAAAGCCTGTATCATCCATGTGCATGCTATCCATTGTTCTCTGCACAAGCCGCTGATTCTTCAGAACTCGCCTGCACAAAAGTGCCCATCGTAAATCCTGTGTTCCCACACACACCCTGCACCTGTGCTGCCGTGCACTGTGTGCCAATGACTTAGTGTGTCCTTCTCCACAACCCGTGCCACGAGTTACAGCTGTGTCCACATATGCTGTCATTATTGCTCCTAAGGGCTGCTTCTAGTGCCAACTTTTCCATAGGGGCACTCACAGCTACAAGTGTCACCTTTCTCTAGGGATATCTTTCACAGTATTCATTGGTGCTTGCCTGAAGTACTGCCTTAAGTACGTTGCCTAACAATGCTTACAAGCTTCATGCCTACGTTGCTCTGGCCCAAGTGCCATTTCCTTCCACACCACTGGCTTATGCCGCCAACCCATTTTCCGTCCTTCGTGACCCATATACCGTTCTTCAGAACAGCCTTGCACATGAGTGCCAAGTTACCCACCTCTACCAGGTGTACTGAAATTTAGAGTAACATCAAAGGTGCTCTCCCATTTACAAGTGGCACCTTCTACAGGCACACTTCCTTATTTTTGCAGACACTCCGCACAGACCAGAGTACCAATTTTTCATTCTGCACAACTTGCTTGCACAGCCCCTCATTATTCATTCATCTGTGCCTATACTGCACAGCTTTGAGGCTGTAATGCCTTTCCTTCCAAACAACTTTTTGCACAGCTAGCCCATCCTCAACCCAAACCATCTAAGATCACCGTTCACCTCAAGTATTTGCAGTATCCATCCCTTAGCAAATCAGCAAAATGGCCACCTGCAAGGAGGCAGCTGCTGCCTATGAGAGGTGTGGATGGACAGCAGGCTATACTGGATGGATAGAAAGACACCCCTTGAGCCAAGCCAAAAGGGAAGCCCTTCTGAAGCCTCCCTCCAAAAGATATTTCATTAAGGTATATTGCCGTGTGTGCCAAGCCTACGGGCACATCCAGAATTATAGAAAGTGCCCTGCAAGAACCACCACTCGGCCAGTGTCTAACCCTGGCCCTCCTCCAAAACCAGTGCCACTGCCTGCACCTGCCCCAAACTCAAAGCCCAAGGGCTGGGCTCCTTCCAAGAGATGCATGTGGAAGTCCTGCACTTTGTGTAGCTTGCACAGGCATTCCAAGAATTCCAACCAGTGCCCCACTAGGTCCATTACATCTTCCCCCAAATCCATAAATGCTTGTGTCAGTGACTCCCTTTTTTTTTTTCAACCTAAGGTGGGCCAAAAGCTGGGTCGCTATCTGGGAGACGACTCTGATTATCTGTCAGTTTCATAAGTTTAATCATTATGATATTGTTATATTCATTAAATGGGTTAGTGAAGTAGGTGTAGTCATTATACATTGAAGAAATGTGGACAAAGTATGCTGTTAATTTTACTAGGTGTTTGTAAAGCCAATCCTCTCATTATGTTTGGATTAGCACAATGGTTGTTGTTGTGACGTCATAAGACGTACTGAATATGGTAGTTGGGAAAATGGTGCTAAGAGTCAGTCAGGAGTTAGCAGTGGTGACGAAAGGTTGTGAGTGCTCTCGTTTGCGGTTTGTTTTAGTCGGTTCATAAGTCTTTCTTTTGTTTGTTGGGGTCGTGAGCTGGCTTGGGCGAGCAGTGCAATGGGAACAAGTGTGTAAATTGATTAATTGTTGCATACTGGTCGGGCTGGGTGTTTATTCAAGTGGTAGTAGAGCATGGATAGTCAGAAATGAACAGTTCTGAGAGTAAGCATTTTGGGGAAGAATGGAAGTGGAGAAGAGAATGTCCTAGATTTAGCGGGATACAGGATGTAGACAGAGAGGAAGTGAAATCTCCGGGGATAGAGATAAGAATGAATTTAAAAGGAAAAGCTTTAGAAGTGACAGAAGGGATAGATAGAGAAAAACTTAAAGATAAAGAGGGTTCAAAGATAATATTATCTAAATTAGATGAAGTATATCTAAAAGATATTCTAATGGAAAATTTACAGTAAAACGAACAATTATTTTAAGATATAAAGAGAATCCAGTGAAAAGATGAGAGATTTTATAATTAGGTATGAGAAGGCAGAATCAGAGTGTAGTAGAGCGATAGGGATGAGAATGCTTCTAATGCATGCATGCATGTATTGGAAGAAGCAAGTCTCACAGACAATCAAAAACAAATGGTATTAACGACTTATGGTCAAGGAAAGTTGGAATATAAAACAGTGTCACAGATAATAAAAAAAAATATATATATATTTGAGGAATTATGGAATAAAGAGGGTGGGGAATGATGGGGGTCAGAAGGTTATGTAAATTTAGGAGAGAGGGAAAATCAAAGATATCGGGGAAAATGGAATCGAGGTAGAGGTGGAAGAAATCCTATAAATAGAGAAGGAAAAATAACATTGTGTGCGATATGCAAATCGGAATGGCAGTGGGCTAGGGATTGTCCTCAGAATTTTCAAAATAAGAAGAAACTAGAAACTGGACAAGAAGGTGAAAAAGTTTACTAAGGAGGAGTTAGTAAAGTAGATGAAAAATCTTGGGAAGAGGTTGATACGATTTTAGACACAGGGTGTAAATCGACTGTTTGTGGGGAACTGTGACTAGCACGCATTATCGTGGTTTGAATCAGAAAGTTAAAGAGAATGAATGATACGACAAAAGAGTCTAATAAAGTATTCAGTTTTGGTAAGTCATTATACAAGTCGAAAGGAGTAATGGAAATACCAGTGATATTTAAAAACAAAAAGTTTTACTTGAAGACAGAAATTTTGAAGGGTGATGTACCGTGGTTAATAGGTAAGAAAACCATGAATAAAATGGGTATGACTATAAATTTCAAAAAGGGCTGACTTAAAATAGGAGTCTTAGGGGAAATGGAGGTGAAGCTAAGAGAAGATAAACAGGGTCACCTAAGAATACCAATTTTGAGGAGGAAGGTAGAAGAAGAATTGTTACTGGAGGGATGGAAGGGAAAGAGTCTAAATGAAATTAAAGGGCGATTATGAAGTTACATATACAATTTGGTCACGGAAGTGGAGGTAAAATATGGAAGCTAACGGAAAAATCAAGGTTTGAAAGAAAAAGAAAAAGGAGAAATAAAAAAAAATTACTAACAGACTTGATTGCAAGTTGTGAGGTATGTAAAGATACAAAAGAAATCAGCTAAACCAATAGTACGATTTTCTTGGAGTAAAATATTTAATGAAATTGTAGCAATGGATGTGGGAGAGATAGAGGAGGAAAAGTTCTTGGTAATGGTAGATATGGCAACGAGGTATGGTCAGTTTTTTTGGATAGAAGACAAGAAACCAGAAACTATTATAAAGACACTTTTTGATGGGTGGTTTGCAATATTTGGAGCTTCTTCTAAAATATTATCAGACAAGGGGGGAGAATTTCAAAATGAAAAAGTAAGGAGGATGGCAGAAAGATGTATTATTAAAGTGTTGGCCACAGCACCTGAATCTCCATTGAGCAATGGAATATGTGAAAAGACGGTGGGCATAATCAAAGAAAGCTTAAGAAGGATGAAAGATGATGAGGAAGTGAATTGGTCAATAGTATAAGATGGGTAGTGAGTGCCAGAAATTGCTCAACAAATAATGGTGGTTTTTCTCTTAAACAGTTAGTATTTGGAAAAAAACTCTTTTTTCCAAATTTAATGGGAGACGAGAGTTCAAGTCCTGCTAGCAGAGAGAAAGGTATGGAAGAAAGTATAGTTAGGGGTACAATGAATGCAATGCATAAGGCCAGAGAAGTGTTTATCAAAAATGAGTCTTTTAATAAAATAAGAATTGTTTCAAAGAGAAACTTCAGAGAACATAAATTTTAAGAAGCAGCAGTGGGAGATGAGGTATTCTACAAGAGAGGAAATGAGAATGAATGGAGAGGACCTGCTCAGGTAGTGGGAGTATCAGGTAAAATGGTAATGGTTAAACATGGGGATTCTCTAAGAGGAGTAGCTAGAACACATGTTACTAAGATCCAAAGCCTGTCATCAGAAAACAGAAAAGATACCTAAAATAGATAAAACATATACTGCAAAGGATGAATCCTGTGCATCGAAGGAAGGTAATATTGATGGGCAGGAAGGAAAAGAAATGGAAATGGGCTGGAGAATGAATGCAGATGGAGAGGAGGCTATAAAGGGAGATCTGATGGAGAAAACACTGGGAGATGAAGGGGAAAGTGAGGTAGTGGAAGAGATACCCAAATTTAAAACAGGAAATAGTTAGAAATATAAACAAAAATACCAGACAAGTACAAGAATGGACTATATTAAGTCTTTCAGGAAAAAGATCAAGGAAATTTTTGGCCGATTCGTACAATGTACAAGACTCACAGTCAGGTGACAAGAGACGGATTAACTTAAGAGATTATAGTTGTGTAAAAAAATTAAAGGTTAAGACGAGGTTTTACTAGGATTTGAAAATAAAAGCGTAATTGAAGCCAAAGAAAAAACTACAAAGTTGGAAAGCAAACAATGTATATGAGTAGGTAAATTATGTTGGGCAAAAAGCTATATCTAGAAGATGGATAGTAACTGAAAAGATAAAAGGGGGAGAAAGGATATGTAAAGCGAGATTGGTAGCTAGAGGTTTTGAAGAAGAAATGGCTAAATAGGAAGAAGATGCTCCTATGTGCAATGCCAAAATTTTTAAATTTTGTTTGGCAATAATTAAATTGAAAGATTGGACTTGCTACATATTAGATGTAAAAACTGCATATTTACAAGGTGAATATCAAAGAGAGGTATATTTGTAACCACCTAGTGAAGTAGGTTGGAGTGGATTATGGAAACTGAAGAAAACTCTTTATGGGCTAAAGGATGCAACAAAGGCATGGTATTGTAAGGTGGTAAAAATGGTGGAGGAGCTTAAAGGTGAGAGAAGAAGATTAGAACCTAATAAATTCTCTTGGAGGACAGACAATAAATTGAATGTTATTCTATGTACACATGTAGAGGTTTTTTGTTATGGAGGGACTGAAGGATTTTTAAAGGAAACAATTGGGAAATTGAAGGGGAAGTTGCAAGTAGGAGAACAAGAAATTAAAAGTTTTAAGTACATAGGAGTAATGGTAGAGTAAAAGGGAAATAAAATTTGTCTTAATCAGTGACAGCATAAAAATTCTATAAGAGGACCAGAAGCTAGAAAATTTACAGGTAATGGAGTGTTAGGACAAAAGGAGATAACAAAGTATAGATCAGTGATAAGACAGTTGAACTGGGTATCGCTGCATACCATGCCAGAAATATCATACGACGTTAGTGAGTTAAATAAAGCTTTTAAAGAAGGAATGGCTCAAGATATGAAAAAAGCTGATTAAAATAGTGAGAAAAGTGATAATTGAGTTAGAAGAAGAAAAGATTTATTAGGAAGCCTATGTAGATGCTTCATTTGGGAAAATTGAAGATGGTCATATGGAATTGGGTTATGTGATATCCTTCACAGACAGTAAGGGGAGAAGTTCCATACGTTGGAAATCCAGAAAATCTAGAAGAGCAGCAAAACCTACCATTGAAGCACAAGTTCTGAGTGTGGGGGAGGCCATAGAAGGATTGGTATATTTCAAACATTTGTGGGAAGAGATAGTAGGAGAGAAAAAGTTAGAAGCATTGGTTAAAACAGATAGTAAAACACTAATGACTGCAATTAAATGAAATTCAGGAGTACTGTAACTGGTAAGAGATTAAAATTAACATCACAGCATTAAGAGAATAGAACCTGGAGAAATAAAGGAGGTTAGATGGATAAAAGGACAGCATCAAATAGCTGTTGTATTGACTAAAGCAGGAGTTTCAGGGGAAAATATCAGAAACTACACAGAGGGTAAAGAATTGGAGAATAATGGAGTTTAGCAGGGACTAAGAAAAGAAGAGGTTGGAGGGGAGGGAGAAGGAGGTAAGTGTGATTATCTGTCAGTTTTATTAATTTAATCATTATTATTTTGTATCTTCATTAAATGTGTTAGTGAAGTAGGTGTAGGCATTATACATTTGTGAAATATAGACAAAGTGTGGTGTTAATTTTATTGGGTGTTTGTAAAGCCAGTCCTCTCATTGTGTTTGGAATGGCGGAATGGTGGTTGTTGTGACATCATAAGACGTACGGAAGATGGTAATTGGGAAAACAGTGATGAGGGTCAGTCAGGAGTTAGCAGTGGTGACTAAAGATTGTGAGCACTCTTGTGTGTGGTTTGTTTTTGTCGGTTCATAATTCTTTCTTTTGTTTGTTGGGGTAGTGAGCTGGCTTGTGCAAGCAGTGCAATGGGAACAGGTGTGTAAATTGAGTAATTGTTACATATTGGTTGGGCTAGGTGTTTATTCGGACTCCCCACATGCATATTGGTGGGTAAATCCCCTGGCCGATGTAGAGGTCAAAGTTCTATAATTGCACGGCATGCATTACCCAAGGGTACCCACAAGTAATACAACATTGCTATCCGGGGGTGGTGCAGAAAATTCACAAGGATCGCAACATCATCTTTGTCTGTGACCTCCTGGTGGGTTACTTTCCATGCATGGCACCACCGCCACTACCAGATAAACTAGATTGCAGCTGGATCAATATGCCCTGGCCTGACAAAGAGCCAGAGCCAATGCCTGCACTGCCTTCACCTCCAACAAACAAGTTAGTGCTTAGCCTAGGATCTACACCTGTGCTTGACTCGGATTCAGAGCTTCCTTCCAATACAGACCCAGGGTTCTTTTCAATCCTAGAGTTTGTGCCAAGACCTGTGAGTGCCACAGGGCCAGAGCCCAAACACTCTTCCGATCTCCCTTCAGGAAATCCAATTCCAGCTCCTCTCTTGACCCCAGGCCTGAGTTAGTCTAGCAACCTGTGAACCTCTTGCCTATATAGCCACCTCTGCTTCTCCATCCAAGTCCCCAGAAGAGAAGACTCTAGTGGACAATTCCCAATATCCTAATTTGGTTGCAGAGATCCAGGAAATGCAACAAAAGCTGGCGGAGATGGATGGCACTGCCGCTGCCCCAGTTATCCCAGCAGCCAAGGCAGTGGCTAGCATGTGTCTGCTCCATCCATTGAAGTAGAATCCTGAGCCACGCCTGGCTTAGAACCCAAAGGCACCTCTCTGCCTTCCCCAGAATCGACCTCACCTGTTCCCTCTTCAATACCCAAGTGTAAAGCCACATTAGAAGAGGCAGAGCCACAAGCAGAGCCAGGGATCACTCCACAGAATTACAACCACCCCAACTGTACCTCTATTGCAATCAGTGGAACGATGGCACCCCTTAGTGCCAACCTATCCCAGCCAGTGTCAGATCTGGGCTTAGAACCTGTGAAGCACATAGTAATGATGAAACCAGGCATGTCTGAAATTAATGTACGGGCAATGCCAGGCACTCTTCCTGATGACATCTCTCAACTTCCCTAGGATGCCTTCAATTTTGTGGCACCTATAGTGGGAGATCTTGCTCAGATTACTGAGGAACATATGGCAGAGATTGAGCACACCATCCTTTTGAGGAAATGTCATTGTCTCAACTCAGCAACTACAATCCCAGTGCTTCCCAGGAGAAGTAACTGGAAAGCTGCCCACATCAAGGGGTTAAGCCTCCAGTGTTACAGCTGGAAGGTTAAGCATCTCAAGCATGAGCATCAACAGAGCCAAGGAACTCTCCTGGCGCTAGGGCCCTATAGCATAGTGCCACACTTGATAGGGCAATCCTGGCAACTCACCCAGAGAAGGGTACCTAGGTCGTCTTCTGACTGTAACCATAGTAATTGGTTGTATATTGAAACATTCATTTTGTAATTAGCCAATACTGTTCTGTAGCTCAGCTAAGGACATGTCTTGCCTGTTCATTTGCTTAGGTATAATTGCACATTTTATTATTACAAATCTAATTTAAATCATTAAACTTAGCTCTGCTACCAAAGTGCAGTACTCATTTTTGTTGTGTCATAGTCCTTTCAATGCATGCACTCTCAGATTAAACTTTATCTGCTAACTAAAATAAAGCTAAAGTATTTCTCCTCTAGGAATAAGCAAGGGCTCATCGATGGCACTTTGAGTTAAATATTTGGTGAATTTATAATTTTCATATTAAGGGGTTGGATTGGACTATTTGGAATTAAGGCAGCAGCCCTAGCTTGCAGACTTTCCGACTTATAAGGGCCTAGAATTTCTGTTTAAACGGGGAGCTGTCATAAACATCTCAGGCTAACTGCCTTAATAAATAGATCTTTCCTGCATTAGGAAAGAACCAGACATTTAGTGCAATTTTTATTTTTAACCCGTGACCTGAAGGGTCCCATAGACATAATTTCCAACCACAAACTTGCCCTTGCATTTCCACTTTGTATTGCAGAGGCTGAATTCTTTCAGATAAACTCTAGCTGGCAACTACCGCCCAGGTGAGAGCAGGCAGCCAGATGCACCCAAGGTGATGCCCCTTCTTGGTGCACTGACCTTCCGACCATGAGGACGCACCCATTCCTCCAACTTTCTCGTCACCTCCAGAGAGAAAGGGCCATGCTGGATTCACACACATGACAACAGGACCACTTTTGGAATCGCTGGAGGATGACAATCTGTCAATCTTGCTACACCACAACCCTCGGGGTCTGCAGATTCACTTCTAGTTTGGTGCTAGAATTAATTAACATGGTAAGAGATTAGGTCTTCGTGCTTTAAGCCCTCCTTGCTCCGCCTTACTTGCCTCTTACCAAGTTCTCCCCCTCCAAGGCCCCTTGCTGTTAAATCTCGATTCAATCCCCTTGAACAAGTCATCTTTTCCATCATCCCTTCTCGTCATTGGTTAATTCTTGAATAACGTAAAAACTTCCTTGAAGTGAGATTTGTGATTGATGTGAGCGGGCGCTAGAGACTGCCTTAAATTTATCTCTAAATATTGAGTCTGTCCCTTAGCCTCCAGATAATATAGGCCACTTAAAGCGTTTCTACTTTTGTGCATGTCCATTAGCATCAATCTCGGTAATCTCTCCATATTGCAGAGAGGTGTTTGTGATGCTGCATTGATGCTGCTCTCTTCCATCGCATGAGTCTTGAATTCTCGCCCTCCAGGAAGGGTCAAGTGAATTAGATTGCAATTAAGCCCATACAAACCACTGTAAATTCTTGTTGTGAATTTATGTGAATTCTTGTAATAAAGTAGTTAATTAATTCCCTTGATCTGCTTTATACCGCCATCCTGTAATTAATTTCACTTTCCCTCTTAAGTTTTACAAGGTCAATAAGCAATAAGGTAAGCTAATTGAATTCCCCCTGTAAATCATAATACATATGTATATATAAATATATGTATGTATATATATATATATATATATATATATATAATATATAAAATATATATATATATATATATATATATATATATATATATATATATATATATATATATATATATATATATATATATATATATATATATATATATATATATATATATATATATATTTACGATTTAACCTGGGGAAATGCTTACCCTGAACCAGTTATAGACTCAAAGAATTATTTCGTTACTTACTTTTGTTTTTGTACAAAATCTGACTGCTGTTGATTCAGGAAATCGTAAAAATAAGGAAAAAGGGGGAATTTATCTGAGCTGATGGCTCTACTCACCAGGTATTTGTAAGTAAACATGTTAGGGCAAGTTTTAAATTATGTATATTTACATGAAATGAAATATCAGAAGATGAAATGGACTAATCAGGCAGGCAAGGCCTGGGAGGTTAAATATAACTGGGAAAACTTGAAGGTATGTCCGTCGGTGTGACGATGCTTATACAAGGCACAGTCAAGAGAGATTTCCATGGCTAACAAACCCTCTGTAAACAGAGAGATTCACGAATTAAAAGCCAGTAAGGACGCAGTAAAACATGCATAGGACAAGACGAGTACATAGGGCGCCAAAGAAGCCTTGAACACACAATTTTATGTAATTATTTAAACACAAGCATTTACGTAACACTGCCCTAACAAGGCAAGGTTGATACGGAAATACTGGGCCTTAGAAATGGAGGTAGGAAGTTTAGTATGAGAATTAAAACAGTGTGACTGACTGGAAGAACCTTTACAACAGATTACTTTACCTTGTAGAAGAGGTGGCTTCAGCGAGGGTAATGGCGGTGGAGGAAGGGCTAAGGGCATCACTGATAAGAATACTAAAGGTCCCTACAAGATAGGACCACATGGTAGGACATGGCTCTCTGAAGGTGGCGGGAATGGAAGGGGAGATGTGTCTTGCTTGCGTCCAGCAGTGTCTCTCCCGCTTGTTCCTTCAGTGAGGCCCTTATATGCCTTAGGTCAGGTTTCAGGAGATTACCCACGGGTAGATTGGGTCGGTGTCGTTTCCCTATGCTCAGGCATCATTTATGACCAATGTCTAGGTGTTCATTCTCTTAATCTGCGTCGCCGGGTCTATTCTGCTTCCAGCCAGGCTGTCTCTTAACAACCTCGTGTCTGTGTAAACAGAAGTTTCCCGCAGCGTCACATGTTCAAGAAGAGAAAGTTGAAAAGGATATACAGAGTGCAATTAACAGAAGGGCCCATATTCCTTCAAATTGAGCATTTGGTGGCTGGGATTCTTGGGAAAATATTATATATGTGTGTTATTTTTATTGGTCTTTTTAACAAAACTGTATTTAATTTTAAAAAGGATGTAATTGATAGACACAATAGGAAATTGGAAAGGTTGGATGTTGTTGTTCCTAAGTTTTGCAAAAGTTTGTGCACTGTTTTTAACTTCTCAAAAAGGATTCTGTCAAAGAGGGAAGAATTCTTGCTGTCCTTGGGTTTAGATTTTTGTTTGATTAGTTTCAAACCTAACTACCAACAGTTCTTTTTACCAATTGAATCGCTCTTTCACTGTATTAAGACTTTGCCTTTCGACACCGATTTGAGTATGCTGAGTCCCAGATTTCGTCCTTGGCAATCGCGCATTTAACAATTTAAACTCAACAAGGAACTTCAATATTTTTAGACATCATATTAATAAAACCCGATAAATTAAGGGTCTTGTCATTTTAGACAAAAATGAATACGTAAATAAAATGGAGGATATTTTGAATGATCAGAACAAAATTCGAAAGAATAGGCGACCTGACTATTATAATATTTTCAGAGCAGAGGATAAAATCAACAGATTTTTAAGAACACTCAAACAAAATAACGTTGTTAATGATAATACTTACCAAGACTTGTTTTCCACTGGTTCATCATATGGGGTTTTATATGGTCTCCCAAGATCCACAAAGAATGCAACCTCCTCACAGAATAACATATTATAAATTAGCCAAATTTCTTGTTCCCTTAGAACCCTAACAAAAAACAATCTTTTGATAACCAATTCGTTAGTTTAAAGAGGACATTCTCAGGCAAGACTCAGACTTATAATAGTAAGTTAGAGAATCCTTATTTACAAATGTCCCAGTGGGGAGACTATTGAGATAATATTAAGCAAACTTTTTACTGATGAAGATGCAATTTTTAATAACTTTAGTAGAACATTTTTTAAACAACTTTTAGAGTTGGCTGTGCTGGACACGACCTTTGTCTTCAATGGCATTTTGTATAAACAAACTGAAGGGATGGCCATGGGATCACCACTTGGTCCAATTTTTGCTAACATCTTCATGTGCTCCCTGGAGGAGCGCATAATCGAATGTCCCATTAGGTTCCGCACTCTATTTTATCGAAGATATGTTGACGACACGTTCTCCTATTTCGTCATGAATGTCATGCAGAGTCCTTTCTGGAGTTTCAACCGACAACATCAAACATAAGGTTCACGATGGAGAAGGAGGTAAATAACAAACTCCCCTTCCTTGATCTTATTATTTCCAGAGGTGACTCAGGTTTTTACAAAGGTGTGTATAGAAAAATACATTTACTGGTTTGGGAATGAATTTTTATAGTTCGTGTTTCTTTAATTTTAAACTGAACTCTATTTTAACCCTCCTCCATAGGGCTTATACCCACTCGTCAAATTGGATGAGTTTCCACGATGAGATATCCTTTTACTGAAATATTTCAACAATAATTGTTTTCCATCACGACTCTTTTTCAGACCTAAATAAACTGCCACAGAAAATGACTCGGCAACACCTGAATGAGTGCGAAACTGAAGAAGGCCTGAAGTTTCCCTTTCGTGCATGATGATACTTTTAGGAAAAAATGCACAGCCATTATTCAAAAGAGTTTTCCAGCCTTAAATCTGAAAATCATCCCAAAAATCCCTTAACAATAGGGTCTCTGTTCAGAGTCAAAACCTGCTCAGTCCTCTTTTCAGCGTTGTTTTTTGATACTTTGATCACGGGATATACACGTGGGATGCATTTAGGCTGTTGAAGGCTGCAATTTTACAGGGGCATAAGTCATAGAACAGGTAGCAGGCTATCTTTGAGCAATCAAAATACGAAATCATTCAAAATTATTAAAACTTATATTGACAAGGATTTTTCCATCTTAGGCCAAGTGCAGAACAACAAGATTAACCATCCTAGAATCCATAATTATCAAGAAGACTGTACCGTCGTTAAATACTCAATTGTCCTCAGTGAAATTGTTTATAGCCTAGTTTGGGCAACTGGTTTTCTCACTCTGTTTTTACTTATTTATATTAGTCTTGTTCTTTCCTTCATATAGGTAGGTTGTTTTAAGATTTCAGTGAACTCCTTTTACTTATTGGAATGTGTTTTGTTTTAAATATTTTTACTACAGAAAGAGCTGTTGTCATTGCATTAATTTGTTATTGATGTTCATAAATTATATTATATTTTATAGCCTTGAAAATGCGACATTCGTCATGAAACGTCGGCATTGAAAATAAACTGTAGATGATGAGGATGCCTTTCCCTACTGCTTCACATGATGATGTATGTATATATACATATATAAATATATATAATATATATATATATATATATATATATATATATATATATATATATATATATATATATATATATATATATATATATATATATATATATATATATATATATATATATATATACATTTCAGAAGAGGCTTTCCTAAATTGCTAAATATATTTTTAGATGCATAAGTGTGCGTTATAACTCACGATAAATTTACTGATAGATTTTAGCTTTAATTAATACTCTTTTTATAAAAATAGATGATGCTATTTAACCTCGAACAGTATTTTTCCTTATATTCTTGCTCATTTACATGTTCATTGCAAAATTTGTCTTTTTCTAAGTTCAGGTCAGAATCTGCGTTCTTTGTCCTGCACCACTTCTAAAAAAATAATAGTAAAATGTAACGGGTACACGAAAGAAAATTTAGCATGAATCTTCGAATAGGTGCTTCATTGTAGGACACAAAGAAGGCACAGCAGAAACAAACTAAATACTTCATAATATGCAAAAGAATTACTCCATCAGGAAAAAAAATGAACGAATTGGGAGTTACTAGGGAAGAGGGTTTGTTTAGAAGCGTAACTGTGGGTAATCAACGTGAGAGGATCGTGAAAGTAAAGATAAAAACAAAAGATGGCTGATAGTTTTTGAATGTTTGAAGTGAAAAATATCTTGGCTGATAGCAAAGGAAAATATTGGCGAGTTTGGCTGAAAAATATTTCAATTTAAAATTGTAGCTGTTGTTAGCGCAGCAGCCCCAACTGAAGAGATAAACCGCTTATGGTTAGGGGCTTTGGGAGCAACGAGGTTTGATTGCCCTGGTTTTTTCTGCTTGTTTCACCATGGCCAGCATCAGAGCAAACAGAGTTGGTGAATGTTTCATCATTACATTGATCATATTGGCGATAGATACCGAATATTTGTTACGAGTGAATATCCTTAATATTATCGTGTGGTAAAGAGATACAGAAGGCATAAACGTTATATTCTTTTTTTTCAGACGAGAACTAAGAAGGGCATAATTGAATTTATAGAACACTTATAGATATACTGATGCATGTACAAGAAATATAACAAGATATATACTGAGAAGGCAATGGCACTGGGAGCTATTCTCTCTCGGGACTCAAATGATTACTGACTTTATAACCCCAGGATAGTATTCATGTCAGAGATTTTGGAAGATACCGGAAACAGGTGAGATGGCAAATTCACAGTAAAAATTTTTGGGTAGAGGAAAATAAAAGAGTTAAATATAAAGATGTATTCTGAAATATCCATGATACTTCTGCAAGTTCTGATTTTGAAAAATGTAAGGTGTACAGGAAGTTTTCAAGTGACATTACGCACTAGGTAAGCAAAGACCTGGTAACCTAGGTTATTTTAGTGGTGGCCCAGGTAAAGACCTGGTGCTTTAAGTAAAATTAGGTGTGGTTAGGTCGGGTCTCAACCCTATTATTCATTTTAATTTACTTGCCTTAAATTAGCTTAACTTATGGATGCAAGTGGGGTCAAATGCCCCCAACTCAAGAAAGACCTTGACACCCTAGGTTAGGTTAGGTGGTGGTCCTTGGCTGGGTAAGGATCCATCACCCTAGTTTAGGTTAGGTTGGGAGATCCAGGCCATCCTTGCAAGGTAAGGACCTAGCCCCCTAGGGTTAGGCTCCAACCCCCTCCCCCATCGGCAAGGTAAGGAACAGACTCCCTAGTTTAGATTAGGTTAAATGTATCTTTGTACTCATTCGTTTTGTATGTTTCCCCACCAGCTCTTTCCCCTTGTGATGAAGTGATCCCCAGAATTGTAGGATAAAAGGGTTGAGGGAGGTCCATTATCTCTGAAACTTCTCATTGCAAATAAAATGAACCTTAGAAATGTTCAGAGCATGCATCAAAACCAGGGAAAATCTTATTTTTAACTCCATTCAATAATCTTATATATTTTGGCAACCAAGTGCCCTTATCAAGTTGAGAAAAAAAAAATGCTTAAAATATATGACACCAAAATTCAGATTAATGCTTAATGCATTCAAACTGAAAAAGTTTCAGTTTCAAATCTTAAAGGAAAATATAAGGCTCATAAATAGGGAAGAAATTCAAAATTTTTAACACAATACCTCTCTCTGAATCACAAAAGCCAAGCGGCGATTTGTTCTGGCATTGTAGGAGGGTCTTCTCTCACAAGAGAGCTCATTCTGGTCATTTAATACAATAATTTATAAAAATATAAAGAACTGATGTAAAAAATGAGAAAGACAATAACAGAGATCTAAATACCAAAGGGTTTCCATAAACTCCAGCACCAATTCAGAAATGTCAAAGGCACATTTCTGTTGGGAGAAGAACTGCACACTTGAACATATTTCAATCCAGAACAATTTCAAACTGGAAAAAATAATAGTGGAAAGACGAGTGTCTCTGCTTGCAAACGGAACAGAGTTAAAGACTGAAATACAGTAAAGTAAGACAGTAATGCCTATCAAGAAAAAGGGAGAATAAATTGCATTCTCAGCCCTGCAAGCAGGCATAAATCCATGCAAAAAATAACCATTCTTCCAATGGTTATTTTTTGCATGGATAAAATAAAACACATTGCTACAACCCTGCAATAGGAAAGTTGGGTCTCCTGCAGTCCTGCAATCAAGTCTAATGGATATTTCTTGAAAGGGGCATTGGCAGCCCAATTAGAAAATCACAAAATTGGGCTATTAATTCTTACATAAAGTGCACAAGATGTATTCTTTTCTTCCCTGGTTGATTCATCTGTTGTATGCTGAACAGCAGCTCATCTGTGGTGGATATACTGCCACTGAAGAACTAGACATAAGAGTTACCTAAATGTCCCTTTCAGAAAAAGGTATAAGAACTTAACTGTGTTCAACTTTTTCCCAAAAAACAGCTAAAATGCTTATTTATTGAGGAGCATAAGGACTTTGCAGAAATCAAGAGAACTAACAAATATGAAGCAGCCTTTTGGTATTACGTCCTCACACTTACCAGCCATTTACTGTTGGTTCTCGAAGACTGAAAGCATACACCTTTCCTTATTTTTTTGCAAGATTAATCAAAAGTACAAGGTTAGGAGATGGTGGAGATGTACTCAATGGAATTATAAAACATGAGCTGGGTTTGAGCTACATTATCATTATCACAAATATATATATATATATATATATATATATATATATATATATATATATATATATATATATATATATATATATATATATATATATATATATATATATATATAATATAATAAATATAAATGAAAATAAATAAATCATTTTTATATTTTTATTTATTTATTTATTTTTATATATATATTTATCTATTTTTATTTATTTATTTTTACTTATTTATCTAATTTTTATTTATTTATTTTTATTAATTTATTTATTTTTATTTCTTCATATATTTTTATTTATTTTCATTATATTTTTATATTTATTATATATTTTTATTTGTTTATTTTATTTATTTAATTATTTTATTTATTTATTTATTTTATTTTTATTTAAATTTTTATTTGTTTATTTATATATATTTTTATTTTATATATATATATATATATATATAATAAAAACTTGAGTTTTGACTTTCCAGATGCACAAAACTTGATATATTTGAATAAATAAAAAATAAATGAAAAAGAACATTTTTATTTATTTATTTATTTTTACTTATTTATCTATTTTTATTTATTTATTTTTATTAATTTATTTATTTTTATTTCTTCATTATTTTTTTTTTATTTTCATTATTTTATTTATTTGTCTATTTATTTTTATTTGTTTATTTTATTTATTTAATTATTTTATTTATTTATTTATTTTAATTTTTAATTTTTATTTATTTATTTATTTTTTATTTTCCTGAAGAACAAAACTTGAGTTTTGACTTTCCAGATGCACAAAACCTGAGTTTTGACTTTCATGAAGAACAAAACTTGAGTTTTGACATCTTTGAAATACAAAACTTGAGTTTTGACTTCAATGAAGAGAAAAACTTGAGTTTTGACTTCAATGAAGAGCAAAACTTGAGTTTTGACTTCATCTCTCTCTCTCTCTCTCTCTCTCTCTCTCTCTCTCTCTCTCTCTCTCTCATCTTGGTTTTGTCCTTCATTTGTACATTTTTAATTGAATTTCTCTCTCTCTCTCTCTCTCTCTCTCTCTCTCTCTCTCTCTCTCTCTCTCTCTCTCTCTCTCTCTCTTTTATTTATTTAGTTTTTAATTTTTTATTATTTTTATTTATTTATTTAATATTTATTTATTTATTTTATTTTTTTTTTTATTTTATTTTTTATTTTTATTTATTTTTATTTTTATTTATTTATTTTTATTTATTTATTTTTATTTATTTATTTACTTATTTTTAAAAGAGAGTGAAAGAACAACTCTTACCTCACTGAATTAAAAGTAGAAGGGGAAAATGGGAGGTTTTTCCAGAACAATCAGATTTATTAAACCTCTGAAAGTAAAAAAAAAATAAATAAAACATCCAAATATAAAAAGAAATTACCAGGACGTTATCAAAGAAATTTATCTTCATAAATAAATGAAATGTAAAAAAGATAAATTAAAACAAATTAATACATAAATTGAAGCTTCGTGTGCGCATGTGACAAAACAAAATAGTCATTTTGTGAACGAATTTATTAAGAAAGCTACAATGCATCAAACACATTTGTTATCCAGTGGCCATCAAGACGGAATTTTGTTTAATTTTTTCAAAGTAGATCGTGTGGAAAGATGAACTAATTCAATAATAAATTAAAAATTAAAAATAATACAAAGATAAAACTGAAAACTGACAGAGTAAGATGGGATGCATAAGCAAGTAATATAATTATGTATTCATGAGCAGGTGTTCATTGGAAAAATGTAAGAATAACTGAATGCTGCCATTCATATAGTTAAGGGAGAAGAGGAAGGACCCCAAATTAATTTTGCAAGGCAACGAAAATTACCTGAATATAATTTCTCAGGAAAAACATCATTCCCTTCTCATCAAGATATAACTCTTCCGTTCTCCTTAACATAATGATTCCGCACAGACGCCCAAAACAAACTAGCGTGTTTTACCTTAAGAGATAATATCATATTCCTATTTTTGGTTGACAAAATTTCTTGCCAAATATACCTGTTTCTTTATATGCGGGGTAAAGGGAGCATGGCAGATGGAAGGCGACATGTGACACATCCTATCGGCTCCCTGCTTATCCACACGATGCAAGGTTTGGTCACGCGGCTTCCTTTTACCTCTTCTTCTCTTCTTCTTCTTCTTCTTCTTCTGTGACTTTGCAGGTTTGCTTTGATAGCCTAGAGGATTTCTAAATGTCATGACAAACTGCAAACTCAATGGTCTTCTTTAAGGAAATGAGATTGGAAAACGCGACGAAAGAGTTGAAAAGGTGGTTTACTGAATTATATATATATATATATATATATATATATATATATATATATATATATATATGTGTGTGTGTGTGTGTGTGTGTGTATGTCATATATGTCATATATATATATATATATATATATATATATATATATATATATATATATATATATATATATATATATATATATATATATATATATATATATATATATATATATCAGTGCAGATTAGTACAGATTGGTAACTTCAATGAATCTTTCAAATCCAAATTTTCAATTAACATTACTATGTCAATAAAAAGTCAATGAAAATCAAGGAAATCACTGGTGTAATCACCAAAACTATTAGGCTGCTTGGTAACAGCACTCTTCCTCTTTCTTTTAAGGACCTTTTTGGGTGGCAGGGGACAGTCAGCAAGGTTCCTCAAAACTTGGGGGTCGATGGAGTTCCAGCAGTCACGCAGTGCTACCGCTAACTTCTCTAGAGAGAGCATGTTTGTTCCCTTAACTGATGCATTATTGTAGCCCAGCTCGGTTTTCGATGGGCGTCACAGATCATTATGCTCTTCCCTTTTCATCAGGCATCAAAGTCAATTGGTCGGACCAAAGCACTTCACACCACTTATTAATCCCTAACGTTTATAGGTTTTATTACAACTCACTGACACTTTAGTCTCAAAATGCGAAAGATTGAGGCATCCAAAGCTGATTCTCAGTTAAACTCTCAAACGCCCCAGGCCTCAAACCATTTGATTATTGTAAACTGTCCAAAGTTTCTCTCCCGTTTGACAACAACAACTGTAGCTTTTAACCCGTCCTTATGAAACTGAATCACCGTCACTAGATTATCACGCAATGTACTTCTCTTGGACATAATTATTCACTAAAGAAAAATTCCCCAAGCACTAAACACTGTGGTACAGATGCGATGGCCTGACGCGCAAATATACCTGTTAACTGCTTTCTCACTAAGCAAACAGACGCCTGAGGTGATAAGTGGATAGTTCGTCGGATACGGAAATAACTTAGTCACCAATTTGTTAAATTATCGTTTAGAGGATTTTATTACCTATCACTGGGTGATTTGAATTCAAAATGCGAAATTGAGATTTGAAATAATCTCATTTACCCCAGTTTTAAACCATTTGATTATATAAATATATAAATTTCACTCCCGTTTGACGAACAACATATATATATATATATATATATATATATATATATATAACAAAATTTTAACGCAATGTTTTTCTTGAGATATAATTGAGTTTGATTAAATAAGTAACTCGAAGTATGCTATAACACTGTTATACCAATCAGATGCAATCCTTCTCGTGATCATAAATATGACATAAACAACACTGTTAAGAGCTTTCTGAACAATAAAACAACTTTTAACAGACGCCTGAGGTGCCTTGATTGGATAGTTCAACAACACAGAGAAAGAGAGGATCCATGATATGAAAATAGAGGGCACAAGAATAGATTTTGTTAAATTGTCCTCTCTCTCTCTCTCTCTTCTCTTACTCTATCTTGTGGGGTGATTTGATTATATATATATATATTATATTTGAAATATATATATTTATATATATATTTAATATATATGACATATATATATATATATATATATATATATATATATATATATATATATATATATACATATATATATATATATATATATATATATATATATATATATATATATATATATATATATATATATATATATATATATATATATATATATATATATATATATATATATATATATATATATATATATATATATATATATATATATATATATATATATATATATATATATATATATATATATATATATATGTGTGTGTGTGTGTGATAGATATACATGATATGTTTTTATTATTGAATTCATAAACATATCCTAATGCAGTATTTCCATAAGTTTATTTACATAGTGAAAAGATCATGTAGCATTATCTCTGTTTCCTACAACCTTGACTCTTCGGCGCTTCCACTTGGTCCTAAATCATGTTAAATTCATCTAATGATTTTCAAAGAATTTTAAAGGTGTAACAATAAATAAAACGTTTAGGCAAACTTAACCACCAGTATCCAAGTAATGTTTTTGGTTGTTAAGTGAATAAAAAAAAAGTAGATTCTAATATACAAGATATGTTCGCAATATTAAAACAGAAATAATGCAAATTGAAATAATGTTGAGATAGGGGCGTCATTTGTGGGGGCTCGTTACTTGCCCCCTCAAGACACTGATGGCCCCCTCTCAAACTTGGTTCCCTAGCCTTTGAAATAATAATAATAATAATATATATATATATATATATATATATATATATATATATATATATATATATATATATATATATATATATGTGTGTGTGTATATATGTGTATGTGTGTGTGTGTGTGTGTGTAGATATACTGTAGATATGTTTGGTTATTATTTTCCTCTGAATTCATAAACATATCCTAATGCAGTCTTTATTTCCATCAGAAGTTTATTTACATAGTGAAAAGATCCTCTATGTAGCATTATCTCTGTTTCGTACAACCTTGACTCTTCGGCGCTTCCATTTGGTCCTAAATCATGTTAAATTCATCTAATGATTTTCAAAGAATAATACTTAAAGGTGTAACTAAATATTTGCAAGAATTACGACATAAAACGTTAAGGCAAACTTAACCACCAGTATCCAAGTAATGTTTTTGGTTGTTAAGTGAATAAAAAAAAAAAGTAGATTCTAATATACAAGATATGTTCGCAATATTATGGAAACAGAAATAATGCAAATTGAAATAATGTTGAGATAGGGCGTCATTTGTGGGGGCTGAGGCGTTACTTGCCCCCCTCAAGACACTGATGGCCCCTCAAACTTGGTTCCCCCTAGCCTTTGAAATAATAAATAATAATAATAATAATAATAATAATAATAATAATAAATAATAATAATAATAATAATAATAATATGGCTTAATATGCTCTAAAATGCGCACAAATTTCCAAAATTTTCTCGGATGGGCTTACAGAGCCCCCTACCCCGCAGATGATAGGGCTCGCTTAGCTCGCCAACCCACCCATACCATAAGTTCTAAACCTTTGACCCACCCCCACAGCCCCGCCCTCCAAGAAAAATCTGAAATGACTCCACTGTGCAGAGAATAGGTGGGATTTTAAAAACAAAAGATTCCAATTCCCGAAAAGGATGTCTCAAAAAGCGAACAGAAAAAATTCGGAATGCAGACGAGTATAAAATGTCAAGGAATTTAATCATCCCGATTCTCTTGTGATACGAAGGGCTGATGGAAGGAATACTTTTGTCACTTTCGACAGGAAATTCTGACGGGATGAAATCAGACACTTATTGAAGGACAAGTGAATGAACAGCTTAATATAAAAAAAAAAAAAAAAAAAAGTAATTGATACAATTAACAATAGCACGTTCAAATTTGGTGATTTTTTTTTTTTTTTGCAGGGTATCAGGAATCTCACTTCACAGTTTAATTCTCATTTATCCTAGGTAATTGACTTTGTTGTCTTACTTTTTTTTTGTACTTGCTTTCACAATTTATTCTTTACTTCTCAGTTTCCTTTTCTTTGAATGGCTGCCTCCCTTACTGGGGTCCTTGGGCTTGCAGCCTTCTGTATTTCCAGCTAAAGTTGCAGCTTGCCAAATGAAATTATCTCTCAGATAACGCCAGTGACAAATTATTAAAGAAATTACGAATTCATCGGTCTCTTGAAAAGCGCAAAATAGGGTTATTTACCTTCTCTTACTTGATCGGAAAAAATAAAGATGATATTTAATAATTTCTCCAAAATTTCCGTTCCCTCCAAACAGACAGTCGAAAGCTATCTGGACATCATCCTAGTAGAACCAGCAGGAATCAAAGCAGACAGAATGGGGAAGAGGAGGAGAGATTGATGGTTATCTGCCCTGGGGACTGACGAAGAGACACACTAGACCGCGGTTGAAAACTTTGTTCATGATGTAAACCGGTAATTTTTATAAGTGGGTAGAGCAAATGTGCTCTTTGGAATAGTTATTGGTGTATGGTAGTTATGCTAATCATCAGTTACGACTGAACATATTATTTCAAAAAAATTAGTATAAGCTAATACAAATGACCGAATGCTATAACTCGCAGAATAAAAGGGAGCATATTTGCACGAGTGTATACAAATATAGATACACGAGGTTAAGAACTAAGTACATGTACATACATACAGTACATGTGTACATTTAGTACATGCATGCATACTTACAGAAATACATATACATAAGCACATAAAAGGTTTAAAATTCACATACAATATTCTGCATAATAAAAGGGAACGTTTGTATGTTTGTCTGCTGTAGAAATCCGAACCGCTAGACAGACCTAGACAAAATTTTGCATACAGCCCCTTTGTTCCCCCAGAATGGTTATCATCAAAATCAAACACCTACCCCGTGACAGACATACAAATACAGACAAAACAAATGAAATTTTCGTTTTTACCGGTGCTGTTCACCTTTTCTTCAGTAACTATGGGAGTCACCAGTAACTTAGGTGGAAAACCACCACCTTTTCTGTTGGTGACCTCATTAAACTCCTCCCACTCCAACCCTAAAATCAGCTAAGTACATCCAAAAAATTAAACAGGTGTGTTTGACTGTATTAGAATTACATTCATTCAGTCATAAAGCGATGTAATTCAAAATATAACTTCTACCACCACACCAGTCAGCCTTTGCAATCCCCGCCACGGAAAAAATGCTTCTGTGACAGACCTACCCCCACATTGAAAAAATTACTCGCGCAGAAATTACCACTTTTTTTTTAGTGTTCATTTTAAGTAAAATGTATGATTAAGATACCCTGCTAATGAAATACTAATTCTTAAGTATCCTGTGGTATTACCATCATTATATCTAAGTGCTTAATCTAAGAACTTAATCCACGAAAAAACACTTCGTTGTTTTACGGGCACAACTCTCGAGATCAACAACTAATTCATCGCCGAAACGAAACAAATCCAACACCATCCACGCATGCCTATTAGAAGACCAGATGCTTCTGTGACAGACCTACCCATCGTTAAAAAATTACTCGCTATGAAATTACCAAATTTTTTTTTGTGTTTATCTTAAGCCCAACGTATCTTAATTATACCCTGACAATAAAATAAAAATTCTTAAGTACCTTGAGGTATTACCATCATCATATCTAAGTACTTAATCTGCTAAAAAAACTTCATAGTTATGGTTATAACTTTGGAAATTAAGAACCATCCTTCATTTTATTTAGCCTACAACATAAGTCCCCTATGACATCAATTTTTTATTCGATTTTATGTGAGTTCTGATCATAATTATTAATATTTTTCTTCATTACCTCGATAAAATCCACATTGAATCAACGTGTATTGATAATTTCTATAAGATGAGACGAAACAAATCCATCAAGATCCGTGCTTGTGTATTAGCTACTGGCTAAACTCGGTGTGTATGATGTACTTTGTTTCAATTTTTTTTTATGCCTTGAAATGCGAATTTCCTCATTAATTCGTTAGTTCCTTCTTCGTTTTTACCTTCGGAATTCGTTATAGCGGAATATAGATCATTACACTTGGAAATCTTCTCCGAAAGGTTTTTGCAGAATCTACAGTTTAGGTTAAAGTATATGATGCAAACAGGGATTAAATTAAGAAACGGTAACTGGTTGCCCTCTGAGGAACGTCCGTACGGTGTTCTATGGTGGGAGTGGAGTAAAGAGTATTTGCCACTGCAAGTCTCCTCTCTCTCTCTCTCTCTCTCTCTCTCTCTCTCTCTCTCCATTTTAATCAGGCAAGTGCCAGATGTATATATATATATATATATATATATATATATATATATATATATATATATATATATATATATATATATATATATATATATATATATATATATATATATATATATATATATATATATATATATATATATATATATACTATACTGTATATATATATATATATATTTATAATTTTATTTAAAGCCCGGCAAAACATTTCAGAGGAGATGTAGGAAAGGTTTCTGAGTCCTTCAGATTTTCCCGACCAGCGCCGGTTTTGTCAGCTAATAATACTTAAAGATGAACAAAAATATATGTTACATATCTTTAATATATAGATGCATATCACACAAACTGACGTTTATCTTTGTATATAGAATCACAGTCTGGTTTTACGCCTCCGTATTCTAACACATCTGTAGACTATTCCACCGTCGTCCGCAAGATGTTCCATTGCAGTATCATCTGGAGGGTCTAAGGGGAGTGGGTGTCTCTTTGCTATATTCCGATGGGCACCAGCGTCATATGGGTCTCCAGTGATGGACGTCAGATAACCATTACAAGAGGGAATAGGCAATGATATGCAGTGTGTGGCTCTGTCATGGTAGTTCTTCAACTTAACCTTCTCACATATCATAGCGTTCACATATTTTTAGCTCCATTTTTGACGGCACTGTTAATGGTTATTAGCGCACCATCCACTACACCATATGTCTTTTATTTCAGCTAATATGCACTATCTTTACTTGCCTATAACCTATTCTATGTTCTAAGCTAATATTATGAGTAGCCACTGCAGTATCCTTTTTATATAGTCTACACGTTATTCTATGTTCTTGTAAACGGCATCTAACCTTCTACCATTTTCTCCTGTTTAGCAATGATTTTAGATAATGCAAGAGTTTATGTAATATTTCTTCATAAATTTCTAGTATAATCTAATTACAGAATATTCTATTTCCAATAGTACTGTTAATTCTAAACTAAGTTCTAAGGTTCCTATTGCTATCCGTGTATTCGTTGACATTATTGATTATCTATTACAGTACAATAAGTAAAAGAAAGAAGTTATAATTAGTCTTTTGTCCCCAGAATTTTAGTTAGTGCCTTTGTAGTGGTAGGACTGCAATAGTTCATTTTTAAACTTAACACTTGGACACACTTCTATACACATACACACACAAGTAGACAGTATATATTAGCTCAAATAACAGTGATTAGTGTACTCTACATATATATATATATATATATATATATATATATATATATATATATATATATATATATATATATATATATATATATATATATATATATTTATATATATATATATATATATATATATATATATATATATATATATATATATATATATATATATATATATATATATATATATTATGGAAAAACTGGAAAACCACTTTCACAAAGAATCAAACAACACTAATATTCTGTGAGAACTGGCCAAATATCGAATGTATTATTCGTACATATGAGAGATTTAGATCATCCTATTAACTGGAGTAAAGCAAGACCTTTAGTCCCGTGCAATGACACAGTCAAAAGGAATATCATCGAATCTTGTTTTATTAAGTCAAATAATGAAAGTGTTCTAAATTTAAGTCTTGGTTTATTTAAACTTGATGCTTTACTAATTAAAAAGTTGTTGATAAATATAAGCAAAATTAATATTAATTTTTATACGTTACTGCAATTTTGATGGGTAATATTCCGTTTTCCTTATGATTAAGTATATATTTGGATTAGTTTGTGACCGCGTGATCCCGGATTTGCCGTGGATTAACCTTTTCTTTTTAACCCCTGGCAACTAACCATCTGGTATTCAAGGTTATACATGTTTTTGGATTTTGTAAGCCTAAACTTTAGTATGTCATTTTGTTTGGTCTTAGGTTCAGTTTGTGACAGCTCGATCCAGGATTATCCTGGATTAACTTTCTGTTTATTACCCTTTGACAATTGACCATCCGTTATTTCTTGTTCTATTTGTTTACTTTGTAACCTTCTTCATATTTATGTCTCATTTGTGCCCCGACGATGTGTCAATAAACGTGAAAGCGCTTGGTACTACTGAACTTCTGCCTGTCTTTTTTCCTGTGGGATTCGCTTATACACTGAGGTCACGTGCATCTACTGTGATTTTTAAGCATATATATGAGTATATATATATATATATATATATATATATATATATATATATATATATATATATATATATATATATATATATATATATATATATGTGTGTGTGTGTGTGTGTGTGTGTGTGTGTGTGTGTGTGTATGCGCGCGCGCGTGTATGTAGAGTACACTGGTCACTTTTATTTGACCTAATATATACTATCTGCTTATGGGTGTGTGCGAATAAATGTGCCTAAGTGTTAAGTTTGAAAATGCACTGTTTCAGTCCTACCACCACAAAGGCATTAACTAAAAGTTTGGGGCCAAAAGACTAATTATATATATATATATATATATATATATATATATATATATATATATATATATATATATATATATATATATATATATATATATATATATATATATATATATATATATATATATATATATATATATATATATATATATATATATATATATATATATATATATATATATATATATATATATATATATATATATATATATATATATATATATATATATATATATATATATATATATATATATATATATATATATATATATATATATATATATATATATATATATATATATATATATATATATATATATATATATATATATATATATATATATATATATATATATATATATATATATATATATATATATATATATATATATATATGGGTTGTGTGCGGTTTGCAAGAGTGTGTGTGTGTGTAGGTGTTTGTGTGTATGGTTCTTGCAGAGCGTCATCTAATGCCTGGTTTAGGGAAGCAGTTGTTGCAACCACTGTTAAATAATTGAAATTTTTAGCCACCTCACTTTCCAGTCATCCTAAATATTATCTTGCTCATGAGTTCCTTCTTATTCATTTGCCCCATTGGCAAGCAACAATGTGACTCATGGATCCTTTTTAACTCAGTTTCACCATCAGATTAATTAAGGTACTTGGAAGGAGAATGGGACAGGCATCATCCAGAAGAGTTACCAATTTATTTTTTTCTATAAATAACTATTTCATAAATCACATGCTCTTCCGGTTTCACGCGAGCTCGCTAAGAAATGTTGACTGCAGAGAGAGAGAGAGAGAGAGAGAGAGAGAGAGAGAGAGTACACCGGTCCCTTTTTACCAGATACGTATGTAATAATAATAAAGGCAATGCTCTCGTCGCACCTTTTCGATATGCTAAGGATTTGTGGTGAGAAGCATATCCAATAAAATGTGAAGAATTCGAGAAGTTGAGAGGACATTGTGGTTATTGCAATTACAACAGAATAGCATCTTTAGTCCACGCTTACACTCGCTTACTCTGCCTTTATGCCTCTTGTTTCAGTACTGCCTAAGCATGCACTGTGTTACACCTGTGAAATTACATTGCATTTGCAATTTCTTATTCACTTTTGTATATTAGTTTCCCATGAGCAGTGAAAGGTTTTAAAGATTGAAAGATATTATTATAAACACTAGTGACTCCTTTCGGGTATGAGAGCGCATTCAAGAACTACAGAAATTACCACGCATATAAGAAATGTACAATCACTCAAAAAAGTTTTGCAACATACTTCAAAAGTTTTCGGACAACAGCTTATAATAGCAACATCTGGCGCTATTTGGCAACTCAGTTGTAAGCGCGTGAAATAACTGAACACTATAGAGGTGGGTCCGAGAAATTACCTGCAGTTTCCCTTAAACAAGGCTTTTTCAGATACTGCTTACTGTTGTCATACTTTACTTAATAAAAGGATGTTACTATAATACTTCAGAAGTCATCGCTGTTCTTACATTTTAATATTTTCATCTCCAACTGCCATCACTATCGTTGTTTTAGCTCCTTCATATGTGTGAACTTTGTAGACATAGGCCTACGACTGTTATAAGTTGAACTATTAGTCTTATTAACATCAACAAATACGACTTTTGTAAAGATTTGCTTGCACATAATTGTTAATAAAGTTTCTGAATGACTAATCCTATGTATATTGTGAACTAGTCAAACTTAATATAAAATATACTGAACTAGACTAACAGATTTCACGTCTGTTTTTGTGATACATAGAATATAATCGCGCGCGTGCGCACACACACACACACACACACACACACACACACATATATATATATATATATATATATATATATATATATATATATATATATATATATATATATATATATATATATATAATGCCGTTATCATGTGTAATTTCTCATTTCTTTCATTGCTACTTAGGCCTATCATTTTGATGCCTCTTATGAAGTTAACCGAATATATAACACCTATTTTTGTATTTCTTATTATATAAGTTTCTAAAGAATTAAAATTAGCAAGAAGTTCAACATTAATTTAGTTAATGCTAAACGCCAGCAGTGAAGAAGACTACCATGCTCATCAGTGGAGAATGTCTCCTCCTGCTCGCAAAAGATGATTCTTACAGAAATCATCGGCCACTGGATTATATTATAACGCAAACCCAGCCTCTATTCTTTGTGTTTCGCTGATATGAAGTGTTTATTGGCAGGAGTATGATGAAATAATATTTTGGTCTCATGTAGCCTGTTACGGATGGTTTGAGCAGCAACTTGAAGGGAAAGCGTAATGCTCTCTCTTTATGGCAACACCGGCTTGTCAGGGGAGTTAGGCGGAGCTCCTTAACAGTAGTGCAACAATGGGGTCGTCCTCCACTTTTTACAATGAATTTATCATATTTGCTCGTTCTCTCTGTTGTTTTATTCCTCTATACATGGTTGTTTTATTTACGCTAAGCTGCCGAGCAATATCTACAATAGAGACATTAGTCTTATGCAAGGTAATGATTGTGGTGCGGCAGTCTGTTGCCCATCTTATCGGTGCAGGTGACGAGACAGTTTAGTTTAATTTTCCTGCCCGAATGTGGAGTCACACGATAATATACGACGTTACGAGATTTTTTCTTTTTTGTTTTTGACAATAATAATGGTTGAATTCTTTCTTTCTTTCTTTATATATAATTTTATTGATGATTATTCAATATTACTTTATAAGTCAATAAGCTTTTATCTGGATTCGAAATATAGTTTCTTCTTTGACTCTTTTGCCCAATCATCTGAAGTGAAATTTTTCAAAATGTTTAGTCATTTTTCGTAATATGAATTTTTCACTCACCATTCTTTTTTAATATTGTGTTAACTTTATGATTAATAACCAAAGTCGAATAAGAAAATTACATTTCCTTGTAAATATCAAAAGAACAAATTACTGTTAGGTGAACGAAAACATCTGGAACATGTTGCAAAACATTTTTGAGTGACTGTACATCTTATTTATAACAGAAGTCAATATGTTGTATTTAATGATCCAAATGGATTAGTCATGTCACTAACGACAGAAATTCAAAATTGGTCCATCATGATTTTTTACAGATTCGGTAAGATTGCGCTTTTCCTTTCCTGCTCTATTCAGTAAACAATCATTTAAACTTAATACTATTTGACCTTGTGAAACAATATCTTTTTATATACATTTTCTGCAGTCCACTGAAGGCTGGACTTATCAGGGTCTGGTGATATTCGTCAGCCTGTTCCTGGGTGTTACAAATTGTACAAATTACTGGTCCCGAGAGTCTAAGTATCGGCTATGAGCAAAAAGAAGCTTATGATTACCACATCTAAATCTACTGAGATGGTTTCTATCATAGTAAACTAATTCGACAAGGTATTTACTTGAACCTATTTCTAGCTTAAGTATTCTATAATTCAGCATAATCTATTTTCATTAATTTCACACGCCAAGTTCCGTTTTCCTGTATCACTAAGTCTGAGATCAACACAATTTTGATTCGAATAATGTTAAAAACAATTCGACTGCTACAAATTTTTGAATAACCACAGTTGTCAACAGTTGTCCCTGTTGTGGAAATCGTCAGGGTTTTGGGTTTTAAGGCCGAGAAACGGCAAGATAAGGCAAGTGCTGAAAACAAAGAGAGAGAACAGCATGAATGCACTGGTTGTTTCTCCATCCTCATCTCGAGACAAAGTATGTGAATGATAGTGGGGGTGTTAAGATCGCACCAAAGGCTGCGGTTGATAGTAAGGGCATTGCTGGTGATGTTATTAAGCCAAAACCCTTTCCTAGTAGCCAAAAATCTTGACACACTACAGTATGCCTATTGTTAGTAGCGTGAGTAGCTTCAGTGGGGATGCTAAGAGTACAGTGGCTCATTGTTTACTTGCTTTTATAAAAAAGTTTTTCCTGATAGCGACAGATATGAATTGGTTGTAGTTGGGCCTACCGGGTTTAACTATGCTGAAATTTTTTTGTGTGTATACGATACGTGTCATGGTGATAATTATAATGAACAATACCAGAAGATGATAATGATACTGATGATGAAGAGACATGAGTAGTGTTCTCGAACGCCTATGCCCGAAACATTGTTGCGTAACATCCCACAAAAAAAAAAAAATGAGCGTAAGTACGAAGTCTCCAAACAAAAAAATTAATGTTTCTGGGCGACTAGCTTCATATGAGCTGCAAAATACCTTTCTTTTCGGCTGCATGGAGATAGTTCCATTGAAAAGAAAAGGAGAGGAACCGAGAGGGATGCGAGTGCAAGAAGAGTGCACTATGAGTACACAGGTGCATATAAAAAGAGTAACTACGTAATGTGTGTTACTCAGATTTGTTAAATGTTCATGGAATTAACAAGGGCAAGGTGGATTATGTGAAAAGGTATCAGGTAAAGGCAGCCACTAACGTTCAGTTATACCTGCGCAGTTATGACTGCACAGTCTACCTGTGCAGCAAACCTGATCGGTAATGTTGACAACCCGCACAGTTTTTCCTGCCTGTGCAGGCGACCTGAGCAAATAGCTCATCTCAGTCGATATTATAGCCTTCGGCCAAACGGCCACAGCAGGAGCACTTCAACGTTAGTGTGGGGAGACAACTTTTTTTGGTTCAGTCCGCTTTCCTTTCTCTGACAGATATTATGTACCAGTTTTATTAAATTTAAGTGTTTATACCTAAATTGATGATGTATCTTATTAACTTTTTTTTAATAATTGATACGGTTGTCAGCATAATGTATATTGATAGTTTTGCAATTTTTCTACAGGAAAAACAATTGTTAATGAAGGCTGAAACTGGCAGCATCATTCCTGAACGTTTTGCAGATGTTACTGTAATGTACATGAATGAGACTCTCCTTGGGCAAGTAAAATCCAAAGACTATCGTAACAGATTAAGTCTATGATGTGTATTCGTGGTTATAAACCGCACATGCAAGTCAGTTTTTAAAAGAGAATAAATATTCATTATGGCGAAATAATGTAAAACAAAAATAGGCCTATAATGCGCCTGTTTATGATTATGCATCATATATGCACTTCACTTTTAAAATAAGAACAAAATAATTTTCTACTTTCTGATAAAAAAATAAAACAATATTAGACTATGTATATTTATTCATTGCTCACATCCCATGTAAGCCAGTTTTGAAATGAGATTAGACTAATCAAATGACAAATCAAACAAAGGAACAGTAGTAAACTTGGGATGTTCACTCGTTGTAACACATCATTAAAAAGTCATCCTTAGAATGAAAACAAATCAATATTAAGCATTTTTATGAAACAGAGAGAAACAATATTAGGCCTGTATATGTCAACTTTGAAATTAAAACAAACAATTACTAACTTAATTAACACAATATTATCTTGCCGTGGAACTCTTCCTTCATGGGGCCAAATTTAAACTCTTTTAACAAATTCGCATGTAGTATTGAATTAGTTTATTCAACCACTCTTTCACTGGACGTCCTTTCTGACGTTTATGAATTTTTAGTATGCTATCAGCAAGCCAGTTACGGCCAGAGCATCGTCTGTTGACGCCATTGCTGCTACGGCGGACTGAGGAAAAAGACTATAATATCATTAGTGGCGAAGGTTTGCCTACACAGGCCGACACTGTGCAGGCATAACTGCGCAGGTATAACTGAACGTTAGAGGCGGCTTTAACCGAGCAAGGCCCTCTTCTTACCGATGGACGAGGGCGTCGAGAACTTGCAACGAAGATTGTTAGCGCCCAGTTGGATCATATGCAGATACACATTCGGATGTTTCCTGCCACCAGGTTCCTTAGCTAAAGTATTTTGGCGCCATATGAAAACACTCCAACCCTTTAAGTACAGTAACCAAAGGTAAAACAATATTTTTACCATTGTTTTTACTGAATTCTGCAACACTGATTTCCATTCAAATAATGCGAAGGATGTTATAAAGTAATTTGATAGGTAGCTATTTCCTTATCGAGTGCATTAGTGTTTTTCATCAAATAAGACTCCGAATATTCTGAAAAAAGGATCGCTTTAGAGCATTAGAAAATTAAATTACTATTATTACTAATCAAAGTTTTGGAAAAAATACAAAACGTTTTCCTTGATATTTTCTAAGCGCCATAAAAAAGGTTTAAGTTTACATTGCCCCAAAGCTAGATTTACTGCTTTGAAAGTTATCATTTGCAAATGGGTTTAGCGTCCCAACGCTAAGATGAGTAAATTATCACTTCAAAATTTGCAAGACACATGTTTGTATTTTTCGAATTGTATTTACCTTCCATACACACACATACATACATATATATATATATCATATATATATATATATATATATATATATATATATATATATATATATATATATATATATATATATATATATATATATATATGATATAATTCATTAAAAAACGTCTTTTAATAATCTATCTTGCATAAACATTTAGCTTCCCAATGCAAAGACTAGAAATATTATTGGTATTAAAAATTGCAAAGTTAAGATGCTTTTTTTTGCGAAATGTCTTTTACCTTCCATATAGTTTTTATATCTTTCTAATTCATTTCCTTTTTGATGATTTAAAAGTTTTTTTTTTTAATATGCTATTATTAAAAAGAAGATTTAGCGTACTAACATAAATAAAGACAAATTAATCGTTGTTCAAAGTATGAAAAATCCCTGATAAATGCTCTCAAAATATTAGTTTTAATGACTGATAAGAATGCAATGTGGAATAAACTGACAAAGAAAGGGCTTGATTTAGTGCTAGTTAAGGCCACGACGTGAGCAAACTATGGATGTGAAACATGGGTGTGGAAAGTCTTCAATGCGATCGAATATACTTTGGGGGTGGAGTAATCTTACAGAAATCATATACATTGTTAGGAGCAAAGATGTGAGAAAAGTAGATGGATTACGATTGGAAAGTGCATTGGTTATGTTTCATAGATGATGCAGAACTGATCAGTATTAATGGATGGACACTGTACAAATTAATGGAAAGTTTTGCAACTTTTGCAAGAGGGAAGTAGTAAGTGCATATAAGTCAGAGTAAAATTTTGAGAGTAAGTGGAAACCAGAGAGAGGGAGCAATGCAAGTTAATATTAGTGGTGTATGACTGAAAATGTTGTGTGTGTGTGTGTGCGCGCGCGTGTGTGTGTGTGTGTGTGTGTGTAGGTCACTAGAGTTTAATATAACTAGATGAAGGTAGGATTAGGCAAGTTTAGGAACAGGATAAGCAAGGAAACTGGCTAGGTGCATGCAGGAGATTTGGAAGAGAGTTGGAGTATTTATTGACACCAAAGTGGTAATGTGCTCGGCGATTATTAAGCCAAGTCTCATTTGTGGAGTAAATGTGAACAGTATAGGTAGTAAATGTGCAATAAGGACTGACATATTAAGATATATGACGATTCTTAAAGGATTTATCAGTACTTGGCATAGGAGAAAAGATGAATGAAGATGAATGAGAGTAATTTGAGATTATTTTGTTATAAGTAAGGAAACATTGTTATTAGTTTTCTAGTAAGAGGGTACAATTCGAAAAATTAGGGGGGGAAAAGAGAAAATTATTTTACATGACATGTGCTTATATCTTGGAAAGGATTCGAGCCGGCCCTTTAGTTTAGAAACATCGTTGTTTCTAAATCAAAGACTTAAGTTGAAATCTTGGTCAGGGCAGTACTTATCATTTATAATTCCCCTTGGGTGTAGATTATTCCAAAGGTACAGTACGGTATGTAGTGGGAAGTTACCTTGGTCCGAGGTTGAAGGAGTTTCGTAACGTCGCTTGGGCCAGGACTTGCTGTCATGACCTTCTATCGATCATATCATGAGCATTTTTGAAGCCCTAGGTACAAAAATTGAGGTCAGCAGATCATTTGTTATCATACTGTGCTTCAAATGTTAACGAAACGCTCAACAAAGCCATAGAATTCATCTTTGGTTTATATTGTTCAGTAAATTCGATATAATACTCATATTTTATGTCTTATAACTTACTTTGGACATTAAATTTGCATTGAACGTGTGGGGTAAAAAAAAAAAAAAAAAGTTTAACTCGTTATAATTGCAAATCAAGATAAATTTTCAGCAGGAAACTGGTTCCAGAATCTCCGCAATTTCAAAACTTCTAACATTAAACCTTTACCGCGTATGAGCTCTGTACAGTGGTTTATGTTTTTATTATGGAATTCTGTTAAGAGGATTTCAGATTAAATCCTGGTTTTCGGCTTTAGAGAGATATACTGAAGAGATTGTATACCCATGGAGCATTAAATCTTTTTTTTATTATTTTTTTAATGATACACCATCAACTTAGCGATAATCTTCTTAAAGGGAACAGACACAAACGGTGGGATTATCCTACGCGCATATTTTTTTATTTGTTTATTCCTTCCTCATATAACATTTGTATGGAATATTTCCTTAGGTTACCTTGGCGGAATATTATATAATATATAATATAGGTTTCTAGTGGAAACCCACGAGATTTGTGGGCCATTGTTTTTCAGAGAATCTATTGTAACCCTTTTTGGCACACGCACACACAAACACATATACTGTGTTGTATGTTATTTGACTGCGTGAGATACAGATAATTTACGGTAGTCATATTTTTCTGTTCACTTTCAACCATAACATTCATTATAATTTTTACCTATTTGAATGAAGTAACAATCATATTTTTTGAGGGGCAAGTTTAGCTGTAGCTCAGAGGACGTTCTCTGCTAGGGTTGGTCTTAATTCGTTATTGAGCTTTATGATGCAACTGATATCTCACAGTTTTATAGCATATAATAAAAGGATATTGAGGGTAAATAACATCACCAAGACGAATTGACATAAAAATTAGGGCTAATTGCTTCAAAGAACATTTTCTGTTTCGGCCATTATCTCAGGATTTGCTGAAGTATAAGAAATGTTTATCACGTTCAAGATTCCATGAATTTATTCTCGGAATAAATGCGCCACAACGATGATTAACTCAGATAATCCGAGTATCTCGATGGAAATATCTTTGTAACTACAATCTTTTGCCAACTGGGTAGCAATAAAAAGTGATATTAACTTTAAATAACGGTAAAGAATGAAATTTGAATTTTATGCTATCAAGAAATTTAATTGAATTACATCCTTTCACAAATTAACGCTACCAGGGAAAGCTACCAGAAATCTGATTATGTACCAACACTGGCTCGGCGAATGATTTACGAAAGCAGAACTTAATAATGTTAACAAAGCATTCAGAAAAATAACCATAATTTAAAATCTAAACTATAATATATAGCTAGCCTCATTCTTAGTGAACCGAGTAAAGATCTACTTTCCCATATAGTGTAGTATATTCACCATCCTTTCCCTGTTAGTTTATTTGAATCTACCAACAGAACTGCTGTTATAGTAGGACCTATGACATTTAAGTCTTCGGTTTACTTCGCATCTTGAGGATTTAATGCTCACTAAAAGCGCATTGCCATTCTAAAGATCTTTTGTTATTTAATTCTTAGTTGTTTGTTTTTTGCACAAATATGTTTGTTTGTTTGTTTGTTTGCCTTTGTTTATTGTTTTTTTTTTCCTCTGGACTTTACAATAATCCTCTTTGCATTGTAAAGGAAAATCTCAGAGTGTTATGCTTTACTTGTGGTGTCGTCTAGTGACTAAGTACTCAAATGATTTTTTTAGCATGACTTCTTATTCAAAAACTTTTGTTGGTTCCAAAGTTGGCTTTGAACCATGTTCATTTTTGCGGTAGCAGCTGGATTCTCTCCTCTGGATTCTCGTCTTAGCACTCATCGGCAGGTCACCAGTGAAAAGGAGTTTTTCGTTTATCTCTAGCAAGAAGAGGAACATTATGGGTTTATTGTAATAAGCTTTTTTTTCTACATTGAAAACAATTTAGGCGGAATTCAATGACCATATGAAATAATATGTATATGATCTGGAATCGTTATTTTTTTCGAAGAGGTGATAAGATTTGTATCTTTTATTATTATTATTATTATTATTATTATTATTATTATTATTATTATTATTATTATTATTATTATTATTATTATTACGAGCTTGTTGGCGCGTGCTACGCGAGCTGGAACGTGGGGTTGCTGTTTCCCCTGCCCTCCCGATCCCATACCTACCCTGCCCACACCCAGGGCTGACAAACAGGGTTGCAAGAGGAGGGTGGATGTCTTCCCTACCCTCCCGTTCACCTGCCTGCCCCGCCCCCATCCGGGCCTGACAAACCAGATTGCATGGGGGTGGGTGGCTGTGTCATGTCTCCTCTACTGTCATCTGGGGAGGACAAACAAGTTCAGATCTTCTCGGATTTTATTACTATAGATAGATAGGGCGGGTTGAGACTCATGTTCCAAGCCTCGAGATCGGACCTGAGCAGAGGACCATTTACAGAGAACCATTCAAGATCTTACTTGTACTTCAAGGGAGCAATGGTTTCATCCTTTTTCATGTAAGTGAGATGTTGCGAATTGCCATAACCTCCTACAATGTACTTCCAGTAACTGTTGTATTCTGCACTGAATGGGCAACATTAAGAGTTTTTTATTAAAATTTCTTATCTACAGTGACTAACTCTGATTTTATCATCTTATCCTTAAAGTGACTGTACATCCACTGATTTTTTTCAGTAGTCCTTCTCTTCTCAAGTAAGTTTCTATGCCAAAGACTTCATATACATCTATAATATTGGATGAAAGACCTCAACGTTTAGAACTCATCTTTTAAATAAAATACCTTACACCTATGATGATTGGACGTTACTGTGGAGTTTGCATATATATATATATATATATATATATATATATATATATATATATATATATATATATATATATATATATATATATATATATATATATATATATATATATACTTATACGTTATATATATATATAGTATATATATATATATATATATATATATATATATATATATATATATATATATATATATATATATATATATATATATATATATATATATATTATATATATATATATATATATATATATATATATATATATATATATATATATATATATATATTATATATATATATATATATATTTGTATTTTAATGGGCATATGGGCATGTGTTGAATAGCAAAAACGAGGAACTAATAACTGAGCATAACGGGCACTGTCGACTATTTTTATCTTTTTCAACGAGAAAAACTACAAGTTTTAAGTGTTTTTCAAAGCTTCCGTTTATCTGCTAATAGTAACATTAGCGTTAAAAACTATGCGTCAATTAGACTGGCGATTTTAGAATTTTGTCTATCAATGTAATGACTGTGTAAAGAAAAGCTACTAAAGTCTGATGAAAGTAGAAATCACCTAAATCACGCCTCTTAGACACGGAGCCATCAACAGTGCTCAACCTTACCTTGCAGGAGTTTTAATATCCCAAACCGGGTCGCCACAATTTACACTGTCACCGGATCATAAAGTGACATCCAAAATTCCCCGTTCTGATTAGAAATAAAAACTCCAACAGGGAGATAGGTCAAACAATTAACCAAAGTCCACCACGAGCCCCTGTTTATGTAATAGAATGAAAATGTGAGCAAGAAGTTAGAAGAAAACTTCTAAGAAAATTAGAAGACAATTACTGAGTACAATTTCTTTAACAAGACAGATACATAGTGGTAAAAATTCATACGCCGGCTGGAAAAAATATTCACACCTTATAAGTAGAACAAGAGGAAGGGACATTAAACCCATTTGCGTCTGAGGCCTGTATTACCGTATCAGGACAATTACCCCGGTGGACAATTACCCCCATGGACAATTACCCCTGAGGACAACTACCCCTAGGACAATTACCCCCGAAGACACTAAGTCAGCTTGAAACCATTTAGGAAAAAAATTTATAAAAAAATTTTCAAATTATTTAATTGCACTTAAGAAGTGCAATTAAGAAGTAAGTAATGAATGAATTGTATTATGGTTTACATATTCGTGTTAAGAGAGGTTGAAAATGAAGAACTCAATTTTTTTAAAAGTTGAAAAATTCTTAAAAGAAAATAAAATGAAAAGCAGAAAAAAACAAAAAATAGTTAAAATCATACAAAAAGCTAAACTGGAAAGTAAAAGAAATTTTTTTTTTTAAATGCAAATTATACGCAATAGATCGTAAATATTCAACCAGATCTCTGTTTCCATAATTTTCAGTAACTGAAATAATACGGGCTGAAACATCTAAATATTTCTTTCGAGATGGCTGTCTAGCAAAACCTGCAAAAGATTGAACCATATGCATTTGTTGTAACCCTTGCTAGAGCTAAAGCGGCTATCATTTTCATCGCGATGGAAAACTCTCTATCATCTTGGTATCGCTGCTGAAATCCATTAGACTGAATTTTCCTGTATATGCTTTGGCAAAAGTGAAAAAAACATCCCTTTATTTCGGTTTGCGGGAATGCCAGTTTTAAACTGTTAATCATGGCTTTTTCAAAGTCTACCATGATAGTCTTTGGTGCTAAATCATGTTTCAGTAGTTTCAACTGCTCCAGTAAGTTCGAATAAGTTGTTTGGCTTTTATCAGGCAAAAGAGCGTATATTAAAGGCACTGAATGATCATTTATCAATGCATGAATTGTGTACAATTGTGAAAAGATTGAAGGCACTGTTTTGAACTTTCCATCTAGCGACCAATGTGACGTTTGACTTAGGTAATCCAAGTTTTTCTTTGTTCCGAAGATGAGAATTCGTTTCTCAACTGGCCCAGAGTCGAAAAGCAGAAAATCTTGACCATCCTGTGTTTTGGTCTGCTCATCTGTTAAAACAAGTTCTTGGCTATTTAAAGGCAACGGTCTTGAAAGAGATAAACGTTGTCGATGGCGTCTAATGTTACGTCTTAAATGATGAATCGGTGGTAGAGTTGCTCCCGTTTCTTCATCAATGGTGCTACAAGCTTCAGAAAGAATGACTTGCGGTGTTTCCTCGGTCTCGATGGCTCGCTTCTTGACCTTTTGGATAGTTTTCCAGCTATAATTTTTGCTTGAGATGGCGCGCGCATGGGTGTGGTTGAAGCCTACCAACAACTTCGCTTTGCTGCATATGTACTTTTACTTTAGCTTTGCAACTGGCTTTGTTTCTTCTTTCTTCGCACTCAAACGACACTACACCATTGGCCAAATCTTTCTGCTTAACATATAAATATCCATCAAGCACTAGTCTGTCTTTTCCTCTAGAACTTTTGATAAATTCCATGTTGCTTAAGGGATCTCAGCGGTTTCACTAATGCAAAGAAAATAGAGAGAGTCAGCTTGAAAACATTTAGGAAAAAATTATCTCAAACAATAGCGGAAATTATTTAAATGCACTAAGAACAATTAAGAGAGTAAGTAATGACAGAAACTATTTAATTGCACTTAAAGCAAATGAGAGAGTAAGTAACGACAGAAACTATTTAATTGTCCTTAAAAGCAATTAAAGAGTAGGTAACGACAGAAACTATTTAATTGCATTTACTGAGATTAACGTCAATTTAATTAAGGTGGGTGGTTGTCCTAGGGGTAGTTGTCCTAGGGGTAGTTGTCCTCGGGGTAATTGTCCATGGGGGTAATTGTCCATGGGGGTAATTGTCCTAGACTCCTGTATTACATATACAAACCTCGTTTATCCGTGCGGGTGGTCTCACACATTTTTCCTAGGCCGAAGATGAATTTCCTTCGATAAATTCTATATATTTGACATTTTTATTTGCTCATACTCATGTTCTTAAAAAATCTTCCTTATATAGCTGCATTTGATAATATTTCTTTTCAGCATATTAGTGGAGAAGCCCATCTTTTATCCTGTCTATTTTTTATGGATATATATATATATATATATATATATATATATATATATATATATATATATATATATATATATATATATATATATATATATGTGTGTGTAGAGAGAGAGAGAGAAAGAGAGAAATAATCTACCGATAACTTTTACCTAGGGCATTGTGAATATGGCATTTACATACATATTTAATTAAAAAGAGACCATTGATAGATAGATAGATAGACAGGCAGATTGATAGATAGATTGATAGACAGACAGATAGATAACGTGTATAATTTATAATCTTGCTACAGTTATGAATGTAGCACCTGGGATATAATATAAAAAATAGTCATAAGGATTTCACCAGGTCCGTTACAACCATTTTAGTATAATTTTATATCTAATTAGTCAGTTTCTAATCATCAAGACTAGAGGGAGGTGAACGAGACAGACAAGTGAATAATGTATAACCTAATGCTCCCGATTCAGAACTTCGTTTATCTCATGTTTTTGCGGAAATGTTTGATCACATTCTCCTATGAGGGATACTGGGCTTATGATTCTAATTCCCAAGAGGTACAGTCAATAGTCTGTTTGTTTCTTTGACTTGTGGCATCTTCTTACTCTGTGATTAAAAGGTTGGGACCTTTCCCAAAGGCAACCGAACAATAATTTATTTCGCAATGAAAGAGACCTACCAAAGAGTAAAGAAATCCATTCTTCATGAAATCCATATTTCTGGGGAAACCCTCCTTGTGAAAGTTCTTTCTTTTACCCACTAAAAGTTATTTTCGAAGTAAGTTCCAATCGGAATTTTGAACCATTTATAGTATAGCGTGCACTAAATTGATCCATTTTGCATTCCTCTGAGAATTGAATAAAATTCGATTGATTATTTTAAATTAAATATTCATTCATGTAAGCTTGGTAACGCATAGCTAAAAATAAATATTTCCATTAATGCAGAGGAAGACTACAAAAAAACTTAAAAATCGAGGCAAGTATATGTTGTGCACCAGCGTAACTACACCGTTTAATTACTGATAAAATCCAGTCCGTAGTATTATCATGCGTTTTTCATTGTTAAAGCCCAGCTAAATTTGTTCTTGATTACATTGATAGATTTTTTCATTGTTAGATTTTCTAACAGCCTTGTTTATGCTTTGTAGGAGTAACCACCTTGCTTACTTTTTTCCCTGGCTAATGATATGGGGCATCTTGTAGATGCTTAACTATTTTCTCATTTTAAGTCAGAAAAAGAATCAGTTATATGTACAAAACTTGGAAGGGTAAATTTCCTTTGTACTAAAATGTCTTATGCCAATGCTTTTCTTATTTGAATCATTGCTCATCCTGTCCCTTCATCTTGATCTGTTGTTGGATACACGGTGTTGAGGTATCCTGGCCCTCCCACTGTAAGGAAGCCTTCAGCATTGTCCACGATAGTTAAAATAAGATTTAGAAGGTTACAGGGTGTGGTGGCAAACTGTTAATGGCGCCCGTTTCCTTTTATGCCTAGCCTGAGCAGCAGCCATACCTAAGCTTATCATACTCCTGTATCATGAGCTGCTAATTTAGGTTTATTATTAAAACTATAAATGCCATGCTATTTTTCAGACAACAGACATTTTTTCATTAACTAGAAGGCCGGGCGATAAGCATTTCAGTATCAGCTTATAGATCTATCTAGGTTTTTCACAGCCATTACCTGAAGTCAAGACAAGTTTTGCAGCCAGATGTGGGTTATCGTCACCCTTATTCATTATTTAGTTCATAGCTGCATATATTTCATTGTCTTAAGAGGAAAATACATTTTCGACATATATAATATATCTCTTCAACACCACTTGGCTTGCTGATATTTTTAAATAAGAGTATATATAGGAGTTCAGTGGATGTAACAAAGTTCAAATAACTTTTAATTAAGCTATGGCAAGTAGAGTATTAGAGTTTAACTAAGAGATGAAATGAGATAGCTCCAGTTTTGTACCTGGACCCCTTTACATATAGGTTAATTCTGCTGTACAGTATATTGGTGTCCTGGTAAATATTTGGCTGTTGATTTGCATAGTGCTGTTGTCTTCACTGTTTGTTTTCGATACAAGAGCTGCATGCAGTAGGGTAAATGGCCTGATTGAAGGAAATTTGGCATCGTGAACTTCTCTCTCTACCTCCATACATATATATACACACACACACACATATATATATATATATATATATATATATATATATATATATATATATATATATATATATATATATATATATATATATATATATATATATATATATATATATATATATATATATATATATATATATATATATATATATATGTGTGTGTGTGTGTGTGTGTGTGTGTGTGTGTGTGTGTGTGTGTCTATGTATATATATACATATATATATGTGTGTGTGTTTGTGTGTGTGTGTATAATAGGTGTGTATGTATGTACGTAGGTGTTTATGTACGTATATATACATCTTTTCTTTTCAAGCCCGAAGCCTTACAAGTTTCTGTAACATTTACTTGCAATGGGAAAATGAGCAGCAAAAAACTCTTCCTGTTAACGTTTTCCATATTTCGTATCAGAGGATATTTCTATTGGATATTATCCTATCATCCAGCGTAATGAGGGCGATTGACAATTGAAAGGTACAGCCACCGAAAATATTTCAAAAGGGATATATGAACCGCTCAAGTACCACTAAAAGTTGAAGCTGTCTTGTTATTTATTTATTTTATTATTTTATTTTTTTTTTGTATCTGCTCTTCTTGATAGGTTCTACTCTTTTACTTATTAGTCTTTTAGAGGCTCCACCACATTTTTCTTACATATGTATTTCACTAAAAGCGGACATTTATTGAAATACGGCGATATTAGAGCTTCTCTGAAGATGAATCCAGTATTTTTGACGTAGCAGAGATTTTGACAGAAAGTGCTTAGATACAACTATGTGGTTTGTGAATGTGGGATATATTTGCCTATATTTTCCTTGTGTAGTAGATTAAATAAGGTCTCTCGTGACAGTCGAAAATGAAATATCTCGAAATTTCCATGTTTTTCAGCAGGGATTACACGGTTTGTTGTTCAGTAATGTAGTGGGTGTTTCCATTTAAAATTTCAGAAAGACTGCATCTGTTACACATCAGGTCTTGAGATAATTATGCTTTTGCGTGAACTTTTTCGTTATATTGACTAATCAAAATTACATAGCCAAGGTTTAATTAACTAAGCTTAAGATCTATATACTGTAGCTTTTATAAGAGAAATTGTCTGCATGGCAGTTAGGCAGCACGCCAGCGGCGTTCCCGTCCCCCGCCCCCCCCCCAAAAAAAAATTGCTTTAATAAGTACGTTAGTACAAGTAAACATTTTATTTTTGTGAGTTAATTAAATCCTGCACACAACCTTGAGTGTGTAAGAAATTTTTTCATGAGCTCAACTATTCCCAATTGTTGATTAACGGAGTTTCATGTATTTTTTTGTAATTCATTCCAATAGCTTTTCCCCAGGTTTCATTTTCTTTAACCTTTCTTCTTCCTTTGTTATTTTCTTGTGTCTACCTTTTTGACTAACAATACTGTTGATACTGCTTCAATAATCCGTAAGTGCATACATACGTACATACACACCTACACACACACACACACACATAACACACACACACACACACACATATATATATATATATATATATATATATATATATATATATATATATATATATATATATATATATATATATATATATATAGAATAACCAAATAAAATTAACGTTATGCCCTCTATCGAAATTTGTTCTGCTCTGGTTGTGGTATGCTTTTCCCGAAGAAATCTCACTGTTCATACCACCAAATCAGCTTCTGTTTTAATCTGAAGTCGTATTCATTTTTTTTTTTTTTTTGTTATTCTGGTTTCCAAAACCTTTGCATTTCCCTTATCATTCTGCCTTTGTTCAATTGCCCATATATTTGGGTTGCACGGAATTTCGTTTCCCTCCTCGACAGTATTGCATCAAAGCTAATTTGTATAATTATTATCCCTGCATTTCCTCTCGTGTGAGCGCCATTTCTATCTCATGTAATGGGGTATTGGCTCATTTATATGGCTACTATTTCAGCCATTGTTTTACGTTTACTCTGAAAACCGGCAATGCCGGATTACTCCGTTCGGTGAGCGTTTATTTTCCCTACCATTAAGCTGCAATTTCCCTGATTCCCGTAATGTTTCTCTTTCGGGAAGGCATTCATTTGCTTCCTTCAAATTTAGATCCATTCACTTTCTTTACTTTTTGTTTTCACTCTCTCATACATTTTAACTATTAGAGAGAGAAATAGCCCGATTCTTTTGTTTAGAGATGAGAAGGTAAATTAAATTATATATACGAAAAATAGTCTATGACTGGGAAGAAACACATATTTAGATCTTGGACTACATCTTGCTTTCCGGAAGAGTTAACTAATTAACAAGAATCGCTTTATTGCTAGTCTTTCGCATGATTTTACACCTTATAATAAAGTTGTTTGGTTCCGTCTGCCCGTTTGGTTGTAAGTTTGTCTGTCTGTCAGCTATTCATATGAAAATTATTAGACGGATTTTCAATGAATGTGATGAAAATGTGTGCTTCGTGACGTTCTAAAGATAGTTATTTCCATCTTGAGAAAGCAGTTGGAAGTTGACTTCAGACGATCAAGATATTTCAAGGTCAAAGGATTGTTATTTAGAGTAAGTGAGAACTAAAGGTGGAGGGCATTCATTAACATTGCACCTGAGAGACCATTTATTCACATTAATGAAGTAAAATAAATAATGACTTCTATGGTAAAAATTTTCGTCATATTTTTTTAGAAATTCATCCAAGGTTGAATGACAAACATTAAGGTCACGTGGCAGGTTTTAATGCTTCATAAAGATGTATATATTAAAGGTATTCCCATCAAAGTGGTAAATACACATTAGGGTTAAAGGTCAAGGTCATATGTCCTCTGTAGCTTAAATACTGCATGGATATTAGTGGACTGTAAGTATTTATGATATTTGGAGTAAGTATGGGTGTTGACGGAGGGATAAGAATGGTGGTGAATCACAGAATAGGTGTAAAAAGGTGGATAGTTCAGCATGTATCTTTAGAAGATTTGTGAAAAAAGAAGAAGTTTGTGTAGTTGTACAGAAAAAGAAATTGAGTGGTAAGCTATACAGATGAACAGCAAGGAAGGTGGAATGGGTAAGGGCACCTGTTCTATTAAAATTTTCCCACCTCCTGAATTAGGCGGCTTCGTAACACATGCCTGATTACCTCTCCCTTAATTTCCTGGTGGAAGATAGCTACCGTGGGGATGCTTGGTCTGGTGTTTTTCCCTGTTTGCCTTTTCTGTGGCCTTAATTTTGCCTTTCTGAACTGACGGTAATTCTCCATTCATTTGCTTTCATTAGGTATAACAGAGATGAACTTGAACATGCCGAAAATTAGGATTTAAATAATGATTAGTGATGTTGAAACCAATAATTTTTTTATTATAGCGGAATTATTGACGCTGGTATATTGCATTCTTACCATTAACTTTCAGGTACAAATATGCATCTACCAGAGTGTGTCAAAAATATTCAAAATGGATAAAAAAAAAAAACGCGAGAGAAAACAGCAAAGCCATTGTCGACATCAAGCTCTGCAATCGAGAGATAACAAGCATTAATTATTCACGCTAATAAACACGGCTAACGCATTTGTAGCTATTAATAATACATTAATCAGTCGTTCAACAATTCTGCGCCTTTTATCATTACATACGATAAATGTGGTACCTTAATGAAAACATTATGGTTGCTGTACTGTACATCAGTAACATATTCGTGGAGTGGTCACATTTATCGCAGAATAAAAATGAAGCGGTGTGAAATCCAATAACGAACACCTAGCAAGGCGTTGATTGTATATAAACACAAACATACAACACACACATATATACATACATACATACATACATACATATATATATATATATATATATATATATATATATATATATATATATATATAAGAACCCAAAATATATATATATAAGAAGATAATAAAAAAATTATATTATATATTTCAGTAACAGAACACAAGAAGATAATAAAAAACACATTCAATGAAACTATCTGAGAATCATTAGACAAGCAATCCACATTACCATTATTCTCTAAGTATGGATTCCTCCTTAGTTAACACCTCAGTTAAAGTGTCTGAACGTTTCTACCGGTTTCAGAAAACTGAACAGGGCTGCCTTTTCTTTTTTTTTATTCGTGACAGCTCCTAACACCGATGGCCCCAGTTCAAAACGAGACACTAATTATCACAGCGAAACGCACATCAGTTGTCGTATAATGTTATTTATACTTTAGGGATAGTCTTTGTAATTTGACCAAAGTGGGACGCAGTTCGAAAAAAGTAAAAGAAAGAGTAAAAAGATTGTTTTAAATCTTCTTTGCACTATTTCAATTTTTTGCTTAAAGAATTTCCTCTGCAACACGGCTTTCTCTTTTCCTTTTAAATATTTTGATCATTACAAAACTTAAGTGTAATAAAATTACCCAGATACAACTTTATACTTCTTGTCAGTATTTTCAATCGGCCATTTAGTTAGGAAAGTGATTGTTCCGCAACTACAAGGTCATCGGTATATATCGTTGAGAACATCCAACCCCTCAGCTGATTAAGTCAGGACTGAGTTTATCACTTAAACAGTTAACATAGCGAACTTGAGATGGAACCCTACCTAATGCAGTTCTTCGCAACAAAATAATCAGAAAGATTATTTCACGATTCGAAAAGACTGAAAACATAACTTAAACTTCAACGAACGGATGATGTAAGACTCGCAATGATACGGCAGTTTGCAATAGCTGACTCTGTCACCAAAATAAACAAACAGTTATGTTTTGAATTGATTTAATAATTATTCGCCTCTTTCAAATCATATGTAAAAAGTTCAGATGTGTGCCTTGGCTTAAAACCGAACTGGTTTCCTGATGTGGCCAGATAATCTCGTCCTCTGTCGAGACTTAAGGTTTCAAGTGTATTTGACGCAGCCGTTGCAGTGACAATTGACCTGTAGAGTGAAGTTCTGCCTATACCGGACATCACCCTAGAGCACTAATTACTACATAGAGTCCAAAGATTCCGCTTCATACGGAAATCTAAGGCAAGGCTCATGCAATATCCACAACTCTGTAATTTTTTTGTTTGTTTGTTAAATAACAAATATTTATAGATTCTGATCAATAGAGATGTAATTTAAAGTTAAACAAGACTGGTATCAGTATACCAAATTTTATTTATCCAAAGGATATAATTTTTAATTTTTAAGTTAGATTGTTTTTAAGTTTTAATGCTTAATTTAGTCGATCTTTAGTTTTGAACTTTTACATATCTAACTGTCTGATCTTCTCCCCACCCCCTTTGAATATCTTTTCCCATGATTATGCCAATTTCTGTTTCCTGCAGAATTAATTGAGTATATCCCAATGAAATTCTTAACATGGAACTCAAAAAACTTCCTGTGCTTTAAAACGTAATTGGTCTTACTCTTATAAGAGAGGGTTAAAACTTCCATTAGATCTTAGCCAAGAATCCTAATTTCGTCTTAGCTAGATCGGACAAACCAAAGGGTTCTTTGTAATATTTTATATAGACAGTGTTACGTATGTCCTAAAAATACCCTACTCTATTTACAGACCTAGATTCCCTAAGTTGTTTTATGGGCCTTGTTTTCAAAATGAAAAAAGTCATATATATATATATATATATATATATATATATATATATATATATATATATATATATATATATATATATATATATATATATATATATATATATATATATATATATATATATATATATATATATATATATATATATATACACACACATATATATATATATATATATAAAAACATGCAATTTGCAAAGGCTGAAGAATTCCTGAAAACTGTATTATGATGACGGTTGCCCACCCAGTTTATTTGTATAATTCAACTATTTTCAAACACTGGAAAAGCCTTATCTATGCTTAGTGCATTTCGTGCGCTCCTTATACAAGAATATATTATTTCTTTATTCTGTTTTATTCTGATTTGCTACATATGTATATGACCTTTTGGTACGAAGAATCACTTAGTTTCATAATTAGTATCTCATTCATATCAGAATTTTCTGCTCTCGTACTTAATCATTTCTCATACTTATTTTCAGTCTAATCCTTTTAGAGTTTGAAGTGGTTTTATCTATGTTTATGTGCCTCTTTGTGTATAGCCTTGTGTCCGAAATTAAGATTTTGAATTTGAACATATATATATATATATATATATATATATATATATATATATATATATATATATATATATATATATATATATATATATATATATATATATATAGTATACATATATGCATATCTGTATTCACTTACATACTGAAGTCACGCATCTACTGTGATTTATATTTATATATATATATATATATATATATATATATATATATATATATATATATATATATATATATATATATATATATATATATATATATATAAATATGGCATTGTTTACAGATACTCTCCTTTTGTCAAGATTTTGAACCAAGCTGTACATCTTTTTCTCTTTGGATGCTTAATAGGAATTATTCCCTTCTCTTTCCATTTATTTATTCTAGTCAATGGACTGTTTCCTCACTCTTCGGCAACGTCTTCAGGACTAAATTACAGATTGACCTACAATGTTATTACTACAGGCGTACGTTTTGTGCTATGAGTAAACTTTAAACATGATGTCATTGGGGTGCTGGATTTCTAGTGTCAGTTGGTCTCATTGTCTCATTGGTGGTCTGCAGGACAGCAAGGGCATTCCTGGAGGTCCATAGGATGCTCTCTATGTCGCAGTTTGCAACAAAGGGCGTGAGCAAGGGTGCGCTTCCTCTGGTTGATAGTCTTGGTTTGCTTCATTATTGATAGTCTTGTTTAGAGGTGTTCTATTGTCCATGTTCCCCTTTGGATTCTCACAGATGTCCTGTGGTTTCCTTGAAAAGGGGAGGATGAAATCCTTGTTCTTCTGTAAATTTAATGTAAGCCATTGTTGACCTATACTACCGTGTATCAAAAGACTAGCAATGTGGGATGGTTCCTTAATGCCAGTGGGGAGTGCCCTGGAACTTACAAGTGCTCTTTGGCAGCCATGTACACGAGACATGCAATTACACACTGTTCCTCATGGAAAGCTACTTATGCAGAGCTCAAACATATTAGGCAGCTCCTAACTACTAACGGATACGACAACACCTTAATAGAAGGTTGCATACAAAAACACTTAGAGATATGTTCCAGCACACCATTGATGACGTCTGCCTCACCAGCAAACACCATATTGTATTGTATTACATAGCCATATATCACAGCCAGTTCAAGGATCAGGTCAAGGTCATGAAAAGGATAATTTCCAGTGGTAACCACATACCAATCCTAAAGAGACTATTTCCTTATGGCATCTACAGCTACCCGATCCTAATCAGCAATCTTGTCATGCGAAATAGCATGGGCCCCCCATAGAGAGATGTTGGAGTCGACCAATGTAGTAGACAAATTTAAATGGATCAAAAGGATACGTCAAGACCACAGCAATTGCTACATAGGTCGCACCACCACCACTCTACAGAGGTAATAGCAAGCCCTACGCAACCAAGGGGCAATATTCCAGCACTGCGTAGACCACTATGACCGTAAACTGACACTGGAAGAATTATTAGAAAGAACAGAGATCGTGCATAGAGAAGCCTGGTTCCACAATTTGTAAACAGCAGAAGCTGTGAGTATAAATCAACAATGGCCTGCTTTAAACATACAAAGGAACATGGACTTCGTCATCCTTTCTTCAAGGAAACCTTAGGACATCCATGAGCATCCAAAGGGAGGCTCAAACGACAGAACACCTCTGAACACGACTTCCAACAACGAAGCAAACCAAGACTATCGACCAGGGACGGGAATCGCACTCTTGCCCACATCCTTTCTGTAAGCTGTAGCATAAAGCACATCCTACAGAGCGCCAGAAATGCCCTTGCTGACCTGCAGACCACCAGTGAGACAATGAAACCTGCTGACCAATACAAGTTTAGCACCTCAATAACATCATATTTAAGTTTTAGGCGTATCGCGCAAAGTCCTCAGATAGTAATAAAAACCTTGTAGGTCAATTTATAATGTAGTCCTGAAGACGTCGCCGGTGAGCAAGAAAACGGTCCAGCAACTAGAATAAGTAAAGTGAAAGAAGAGAGAATAATTATTCCTAATTTCTGAGACGCTTACCTGAAGAGAAAAAGAAGTACAGGCTGATCCAAAGTCTTGATGAAAAGATAGTATCTGCGAACAATGCCATTGACTTCAATTGGAATTTATAAGAAAGGAAATATGCTAAATAACACACACATACTCACATATATATATATATATATATATATATATATATATATATCATATATATATATATATATATATATATATATATATATATATATATATATATATATATATATATATATATATATATATATATATATATATATATATATATATATATATATATATATATATATATATATATATATATATATATATATATATATATATATATATATATATATATATATATATATATATATATATATATATATATATATATATATAGATATATATATATATATATATATATATATATATATATATATATATATATATATATATATATATATATATATATATATATATATATATATATATATATATATATATAAGCATGTGTGTGTACGTGTATGTATGTATGTATGTATGTGCGTGTGTGTGCTATCTGGGCATATTTCTTCTCTTATGGAATTCCAGTTGAAGTCAATGACATTGTTTGCAGATATCTTTTCATCAAGACTTTGAATCAATCTGTATATATATATATATATATATATATATATATATATATATATATATATATATATATATATATATATATATATATATATATATATATATATATATATATATATATATATATATATATATATATATATATATATATATATATATATATGCTGTATATATAATCACATTCGAGCCACTGCTCAAATTACATCTTCAGGTTAACGGGGACAAGCATAATACATTTCACAGTTTATTGTGGCTTATGGTGACATTTGACAACACATCTCTGTTGCATTTTCAACCTGAACACCATTTCACTTTTTTAACAAATTATAAATGTTTTGATAAATAAGTGAAACTGCTATAATGACATCATTGGTCACAAAGGAAAGATTACACGTAAGAAAATTACAGTAAAATGTAAAAAAAAGATAAAATTCAGACAAATCTGCAGAAAAGAAAAGAAAAAATTAAAAAGGTTATAATGAGTAACACAAAAGACAATCAACAAAGTCAAACACTCACCCAGCGGGCTGCTTAAAAGTGTAACTAAAACGGAAAAGCTTAAGGGGCGACAAAGAAAGAAATGAAAGAAGACATATAAAGGGTCATTAAGCAATATGTAGCTTGCAGAAGTAATCTGCGTGTTTATCATCTGAAACAGCTTTCTGATCATTATAGAATCCAAAATATGCAAATCCTTTTCATATTGTAAGTGTCCAATGATCTGAAAATCTTGGGCATCTATGTGTACTTTAAAAATCTTAGAATGATTGCGTAAATTAGACTGTTGGGGGACTGGACAAACTACTCCCCGTTCTGAATTTTACTCACAGCAGCCTTTTTGCACATCCCATAGAGGTCCCTGGACCACATCTAGGACAGATATATTTATATACAACGCTGGATGTAAACAACGGACTGAGTTTACCTTTGCACCTGAACAAAAAAGCCATTGGTGACCGGATTATTAGGAATAATAATCGTCTTGTAAAAAAGGGAAACTTATATCAAATATTTACTATAGGTACCGTACTGATAGAGATAGGAGGTACCATTTTCCAATAAAGAATTTGATTCAAGCCTCTAAAAAAAGTTTACCAGCAAAACAATTGTTTTCAAAATAATTTCCTAATTTAACAATTTCTTCATGGAACTTACACATGTAGATGTATGTATGAATACTCTGTGGAGGAGGGTGGGAATCGAGTTCAACTTTAAATTAAAATAGCTTAAATTGTAGAAATTCATCCACGAATTGGTAAACGTTTCTTTTCGGAAAATGCCTGATCTAAAACCCTGGTCATTCCTGGTAACCAACACATCCAGGAATGGGAGCTTATTTTCGGACTCTTATTCCAGAATAAACTTTATTTCAGGGTGCTGGGAACTGACTAACTCCAAAATGCATCATTACAAAAAAGGCAGTCGGAAGGATAAAGGACAGTTGTCCAAAACCGGAAGACAAAATTAAAACAGAATAATGTCGCAAACGAACTAACATACAAAAATTGTTTGTTATTGTATCTTGTACGGGCTGCCCAAGGGTCATAAGGTAAGTTCACCTACGGGGGTTATTCTGTTTGCTGACTATACCACTCATTACAAGTTAGCTAAATTTTTGGGACCTATGCTGGAACCGCTCACAAAGTGTTCTTACATTCTGATGAATGTAGCTGACTTTAAGAATGAAATACTTTTTCAAGACCTTAATTTATATATGGTAAGTCTAGACATGGAATCTCCGTTCACGAATGTTCCTGTGGAGGAAAACAGAAATAATTTCAAAAAAACTTTTTATTTATGATAGTGTTATTTTAATCATTTTAGCAGACTGCATTTTAAACAGTTTTTAGAGCCTACCGTGCGGGACATGGCCTTTATTTTTTCATGGAGTAGTTTACAAACAGATGGAAGGTGTGGCGATGGGGTCCCCACTCGAACCCACGTTCTCGAACATATTCGTGAATGCATTGGGAGAGAGCATTTGGGATGCGGGTAAGTTACTATTGTGAAAGGTTGACTAAGATAGGAAGTAAAAAAATTTATAAACGAATAATGAACCAAAATCGCATAAGAAAGCAAGATAGTCTAATACTATTTACATGAATCATATGATAAATATATCTGGAAGATTTGCCGATTGACAACAAAACTTGAAAGAGTGTATTAGGAGTAAGATGCCAAGACAGAGTGACGTTCGCCCCACTCCATGATCGGAGTTGGAACTCCCAGATTACTCAGATGAGACCTATGAAAAGGCAGGTTGGAAATGAGTGGAGATTTGTCTAAGTGAAAGTGGCAGTTTCACAGAGGTTTTTTGCTTCACACAGGCCGGTAATGATAGTGGTGAAGAGAATACTACAGATAGTAAAGGTATTATATATTATCGAAATTCTTAGTGAAGCAAATCAATGAATGGTAGAATACAAAATAAAAAAGAAAGAAAAAATAGGAAGGCACTATCTAAGCATGGAATGTATTGGAATAACTTTTACGTCAACAATTATCTTTAGGTGGGGAGAAATGATTAGTAAACAAAAGAGTAATAAAAAGCCAGTCAAAGAAATGCTTCATAGAAACTGATATATACTTCGGCGCCGGTGAAGAAGTTTCTCGGTAGATTTTGATAAAATAATGCTGTATTCATAATTTATATTTCCAAGAGATTTGGTTAAGAGTATAAGAATGATACCGTTGCTGCAGTTCTCCCTTGTTAACGGATACGAATGTTGTTAAAATCTACTCATCCAAGCTATGACGCCTGCTGCCATTTATTACATGTTCATATTGCTATACCTAGATGATCTCTTAAAACCACCTGCAACATCCCTCATTCATATTTCATTATTGTAATACGAATAATATCAGATGGATTTATATTTCAAAATTTCTTGAAGTATATCGGCAGGCAGAGAATCCTCGAATAACAGTGATAAATGATTATGATCATAATATCTGCAGTAGTCTCATGTCGGACATGTTTACGAAACTAGAGAATTAACCCACACGGAATATAATCATTTACAGATTAAAGTCCGTGTAGTGGTCGACACCCAGTTCCGCTAAAGGCTCTTCACAGCATTTTTTTCGGGTCCCTGCCCCCGAACTCCCCCCGCCCTCTCTCTCTGTCTCTGTCTCTCTCTCTCTCTCTCTCTCTCTCTCTCTCTCTCTCTCTCTCTCTCTCTCTGAAGAATGGTTGCGGAAAAGATGATGACAATAAAGAGAATGAGACTGGAAAATCACAAAGAATTGATGGGGTTACGAGTAAGATGCTGTGATATGTAGATGATATCTACATATCACATGTAAATAATAGTGGATGGGGAGATTTCAGTGAACTTTTAAATAGACTAAACCCGCTAGTCTCCCCCATTAAATTTAACAGAGAATGGAAAAACTACGATTAGTTGGCTTTTCTAGCTCTATTAATCATAAGAAAATAGAATAAATACGCGTTCACAGTATACAGGAAGCCTACTTTCACTGTTTCCTATATTCATTCCAAAACTATCATGATTGCTCGGTAAAGATCATGACTGGTTGCAATCTATTTCTCATAGAGCTTAGGATATGTTCGCATGGGTATCTAGAAAAAGAATTTGATACGATCAGTCAACATCTGACCCAGTTAATCGATAAAGCGAACCAAATATATTATAGAGGTTCCACAAATAGCAAACAAACAGATTTTATCGATAAAGGGAAACTTCTTTACGTTACGAACATCAAAGAAGTAATGGAAAACCTTACAGTAGATCTAACAATCAAATTATTTTTCGCTATTTCAAATCCATCAGAAGTTCACTCATTAATATATATCAAATAAAAGAAAAAGCTGACGCCGGCGTTTATAAGATTCCATGCAGTAACTCTAGTTTACGTTGGGGAGACAGGTAGATCCATCTCACAAAGATGAATAGAGCACGGAAGATCAGTATGGTGTACTTTACTGAACTTGGGGATTTTTGTACATATGAGGGATAGTGACCATACCATGAAATGGAGTAGGACCAGGCTGGTTTTCAAAAGTAGCTGCCCGTACAAAAGGAAGTTTCTTGAATCCGCCATCGTCAGTCGTACTAACAATATGAATCCGTCAGGAGGACACTGGAAATCGGATTTCACCGCGTTAATCTGAAGACTTGTTCTGGAGCAAGTGTTTCAGCAGATACACCCACAAGACTCGACACAGGTGGTAACTAACAAGGACCAAAACACAAGGGACTGACCTCTTTCCATCCCTGGTCAGTTGACTTCTATATACTGTACTACCAGTATTGTTTCGCTGCACATGATGTCACATAGAAATACTCTTGTCAAGTATCAACTTTTCATATTCATTAGTAATCAGGAATACAGAAGTTTTTATTTGAAAATACTGTTTTTGTCGTATAAATAGTGTTTTTATGGGCATTTTTAACTTCATAGAACACTGTTTTATTTGTACGTACACACACACACATATATATATATATATATATATATATATATATATATATATATATATATATATATATATATATATATATATATATATATATATATATATATATATATATATATATATATATATATATATATATATATATATATATATATATATATATATATATATATATATATATATATATATATATATATATATATATACATACATATATATATATATTTATATATATATATATACATACATACATATATATATATATATATATATATATATATATATATATATATATATATATATATATATATATATATATATATATATATATATATATATATATATATATATATTGGTATATATATATACGAAATCAAAAACTGATTTCAAACTTATTTATGTTTCAAATATCTGGTTCCCAATATAAGACATTATTGACTTTATTTTCTGCACAAAATCTGAGCATTTTCGCTAACGGATATTGTTTCAGATACAACAAATCAATATCTCCCTAAACAACAATGAAATTTGAAGTTCAAAAAATAATAATAATAATATATAATTATGATAATTTTAGAAGCAATTAAACCTTGTGTCTAAGGCCATTTGCTGTTCTTTATCTCGATAGCTTCCAAAGGACAGTGCGACCCCAGACGTCTTGTCCTTTTCAGTGGTAGCCAGAAGTCAGCGTCCTTATGGACAACACAGGGGTTATCAATCTCTTTTATGAAGGCAGCCGTAAATCATAGATAACGACTCCAACGAGATAATGTGCTTAGAGGAGAAAATGTGCCCTTCCATCATGCCACTGATTATTTTATTGCAAATGATGAAAAGTAAACGTGATACTTACTTAGACTGATATGAAGAATAAAATATAACGGAATTTAAAGACTTGTGATTTTGATATCGCAATAGGACACTATTTTTTACTATGAAACATAATTACAATCAACCGAAATACATCTGACATGGAGGCATAGACATGCATCATGAATCATTATCCTGCACATGCAAGAAAAGCTCGCTTCATAAACCATCATAATTAACCATGAGTAAATGGTGAGATATATTGAGCCTGTGAATGTATGCCAGCTCTTGCTTCAGATAAAAAGAATTACACAAAATGTGTGTATTCGTATATGTGGGTTTCCGTTCATGTAGGCAAAAGATACGGCTGGTTAGAGAGAGAGAGAGAGAGAGAGAGAGATTCATTCCTTTCTGATTTTAAATTTTCTTTGACGCATCGGTGTTTCTTGTGCTGCAAAATCTATGCCAGCCGGATCCTAAATTTTATTTCAAAGGAAAACTGAACTAATTTAACAGAAAGAATAACAAATTTATAAAGTTTATCCTGACTCTCGCTTCAAGTGAGTATGTTATTAATCAATGTAAATGTAATAATTCTCGTACACTAATGAATTACTCGCTGAAAGATAGTAATCGTGTGTGACCACATTAGAAAAGACTTAGTGCAAGGACGCGTCAGGGAAATCATTTCCCTCCCCGTGTTGTGATAATCGGAAGTTCCTCTTCGACATTCGTGAAAAATGAGAAATCTATCCAGAAATGTTATTACATTTCAATCCTCGTTCAGTTGGTATAAAAAATGTAGATGTACATACACACACACACACACACACACACACACACACACACACACACACACACATATATATATATATATATATATATATATATATATATATATATATATATATATATATATATATATATATATATATATATATATATATATATATATATATATATATATATATATATATATCACACATTACCACAGGTGAAAAATAAGAAACAGGGTGTAGGTCCTGACTGGTTTCGACTTTATTTCCAAGCCATTGACTAAGGACTGATACAGAGTATGAGAAGTCACAAATATATATACTACAGGAACAGTACTGACGAACATACACAACCGTTAGAGACTACATATCCCCCCCTCAAGCCGGTGTCGAGGTAGGAGTGGCCTTCAAAACTCATTTGGCTAAAAATCACAATATACTCTCAGGGGACAATGCTGATAAACAAACCATACGCGACCTCAAGATCCACACCTGACAGGTGTCAGGGAGGAGGAGTTTGGAAACTCATTACTACTGCTACCCCTGTACTGTGTTTACAAATATGATAATCCTATTTTCATACATCTCTACTGCCTTTCTTAAAGTTTAAACAATTTACAAATTTCTTTTGATATTAAAGGATCAAGTTTATACATCCCTTGACTGATATTCATATTATGGTTGTAACTTTCTTTTATATAGCACTGGAAAGGAATATCATTGAATCTAACTATATAAAAGAAAGTTACAACCGTAATATGAATATCAGTCAAGGGATGTAAAGGACGTTTGTAGCTTACTGATTGAATATGAATCACGGTGATGTGATAAAAAAGTCATATATATATATATATATATATATATATATATATATATATATATATATATATATATATATATATATATATATATATATATATATACATATATTTATATATTTATGTGTGTGTGTACATCTATATTTTTTATACCAGCTGATATAAATTCTGAAGCCTAGAACTAGGATTGAAATGTAATAACATTTCCGGAAAGATTTCTCATTTTACACGAATGTAGAAGAGGAACTTCCGATTATCACAACACGGGGAGGGAAACGATTTTCCTGACGCGTCCTTGTACTAAGTCTTTTCTAATGTGGTCACACACGATTACTATCTTTCAGCAAGTAATTCATTAGTGCACGAGAATTATTACATTTACATTGATTAATAACGTACTCACTTGAAGCGAGAGTCAGGATAAACTTTATAAATTTGTTATTTTTTTCTGTTAAATTAGTTCAGTTTTTCTTTGAAATAAAATTTAGGATCCGGTTGGCATAGATTCTGCAGCAAAGAAATGCCGATGCGTTGAAGAAAATTTAAAATCACAAAGGAGTGAATATCTCTCTCTCTCTCTCTCTCTCTCTCTCTCTCTCTCTCTCTCTCTCTCTCTCTCTCTCTCTCTATCAAGCCGCATCTTTTGCCTATATAAACGGAAGCCAACATATACGAATGCACACATTTTGTGTAATTCTTTGTATCTGAAGCAGGAGCGCACACACACTCATTAGCTCCATATCTCTGACCATTTACTTCTTGGTGAATTTTGATTATTTATGAAAGCGGGTTAATCTTACATGTGCAGGGTAATGAAATACACACACACACACACACACACATATATATATATATATATATATATATATATATATATATATATATATATATATATATATATATATATATATATATATATATATATATATAAAAATATATATATATATATATATATATATATATATATATATATATATATATATATATATATATATAATGTAATATATATATATATATATATATATATATATATATATATATATATATATATACATATATATGCATGTATGTATATATATATATATATATATATATATATATATATATATATATATATATATATATATATATATTATATATATATATCTTTATACCAACAGATATAAACTCCTAAACCTAGAACAAGAACTAAAATGTGATAACATTTCTGGATAGATTACAACCTTTTCACGAATGTACAAGAGAAACTTCCGATTATCACACACAACACGGAAAGGGAAGTGATTTCCCTGACGTAAATAATTTACAAATATGTTTCGTCTTTATACAAAAGTGCATTACTGTGGATCCTTGTTTTGTAACTGGGAAACTCGATACTGTGTATTTATATTATATGTATATGTATATGTATATATATATGTATATATATATATATATATATATATATATATATATATATATATATATATATATATATATATATATATATATATATACATATATATATATATATATATATATATATATATATATATATATATATATATATATATATATATATATATATATATATATATATATATATATATATATATATATATATATATATATATATATATATATATATATATATATATATATATATATATATATATATATATATATATATATATATATATATATATATATATATATATATATATATATATATATATATATATATATATATATATATATATATATATATATATATATATATATATATATATATATATATATATATATATATATATATATATATATATATATATATATATATATATATATATATATATATATATATATATATATATGTATATATATGTATATGTATATATATATATATATATATATATATATATATATATATATATATATATATATATATATATATATATATATATATATATATATATATATATATATATATATATATATATATATATATATATATATATATATATATATATATATATATATATATATATATATATATATATATATATATATATATATATATATATATATATATATATATATATATATATATATATATATATATATATATATATATATATATATATATATATATATATATATATATATATATATATATATATATATATATATATATATAGATAGATAGATAGATAGATAGATAGATAGATAGATATAATATAAATACAAAATGTATTTGTAAAATTATTTATAGACCTTAAAGCCTTTGTCCGTCGTCAGGTGGGCTTGTTCACTAAGCTCTTTTAGTTTTCTGTAAAAGAAAACTATTGAGATTGATTTTTCTGTCAGTTTGCACTTTTCTGTCCGCCCTCAGATCTTAAAAACTACTGAGCCTAGAGGGTTGCCAAATGTTTTGTTGATCATCCACCCTCCAATCATCAAACAAACTAAATTGCAGCCCTCTAGCCTCAGTACTTTTTTAATTAATTAAGGAATATGGTAGCCATAATCTTACTTCTGGCACTACTCTAAGTACCAACGAAACATGCCACCACCCGACCGTGGCTGAGCTTCATGGCCGTGGCTGAAAGTTTCATATAGCATTGTACGCAACACAGAAAACTCGATAGCGCCGAAGAAACTTCAGCGCATTCTTTACTTGTTTATTTTAGTGAATAAGTCCACCTAAGGATGGAGGAAAGCTTTAAGCACTGTGTATGATTTCACAAATACATTTCCTCTTTATAAAAAGAGTATTACTGTATATCCTTCTATATATATATATATATATATATATATATATATATATATATATATATATATATATATATATATATATATATATATATATATATATATATATATATATATTTATAGATAGATAGATAGATAGATAGATACATACATTCATACTTACATAGATCCATACATACATGGTTACATACATACTTATGCACTGTATATGCTATTACTCATGAATTATTAAATACTGTCATAAATGCTGTTTATTAGAAGCTTGCTATGTATGAAAGCGTCTAAATTGCGTTCTTTCAGAAACCAAAAGAAGATGCTCTTCTACTTTTTCTTTTAATTGCAAAATAATTAGATTACAGTTCCGTTATATGATCGCCTTCAGAAATTGCCAGGTGTACCATTTATACTAAATTTAGGAAAATGATATTTCATCGTGAGATAGAAGTAGATTATCATGTTCCCGGCCACCATTGTAGCTCCCTGTCATTTATCTTCAGGAGATTTATCGATCATTGCAAACCAGTAAGCCTTCACGGCTTTGGCTCCGGACCGCCATCATGAACGCATAATTCTTATCGTGGATTATGAAATTCATGATTTCGTGGTCATTCCCACTTTGTCATAAATTTGAAAGTCGTCTAAACCGTCATTTTCGTCAGTATTTGTCTCCATTCTATTGTTTGGGAACCTAACAGCTGTATGTATGACCATCCAATAAATATATTACAAATAACTAAATCTGTTATAGCGAAATTGGCTAAAAGGATAGGCATAAGGAACAAATATCAATGATTGATATCGATTCATTCATTAGCATATGAGCAATGTTAGCAAGGCATTCCATTCTATGACATGATAAAAAAAAGAGTTTTATAGAAAAAGAAAAACAACAGAAATAGAAAGGTTTTTGTTTTGCTCTTTCATTTCCTTTTTACCTTCAGAAATACGCGGGAAATTGGACAGAGACGGAATGCCGTTGGTGGAATCCCGAACGTTTGCGTCAGCTTTACATGAGCTAATGAGTATGGACGAGGTAATTTTAGGTAAATTAAAACCGGAATTCTAATTTTCTCTTGTGCGGGGCCGTTCACGTTTTAGCAATATTTATCATATAGTTGTCGGAAAATTTGGAATAATCGCGAGATAATTTGCCTAAATGATCGTAATGTGTTGTATTAACGCCTAGATGTACAGTGAGTTCCAAATTCCCCAATTATGCAATGGCGTGTCAGCTCATAACTAGTATTTTTTTGACGATTTTCCGTAACTGCAGGCGAGTAAATGCCAAAATTTTACAGTGAATTGACTATTTATATCCCTGATTACGGGAAATCGTTAGAGAAGCTTTCGTTTGCCTAATTCTTTGGCATCATCATATGAAAGGAAGCATTTCAAAGCACATTCGTAGATGTTAAGGCGCATGACTGGACAAATAAATAAGATTTGCACACATCTAAAAAGTTCAGGAGGTTTTGGGGAAGAACTTTATCCTTCGTAGGAATATTATATTAAGGCAGACTGCTTTCAGTCTCTTTCGAGATATGCTATGCGCAAAATAAAAATGTCATCGGAAATTCGTATTTTTCTGACCTTTCGAGATATTGCCAACCTAAGTTCATGAAAATGAAGTTAGTTAAAATATGACTGAAACCTCTAACAACTATGAACATCTTAACCCTGCTTTTGTTTTAATCAATAATTGATTATTATACAACGAATTTTATGATTTTAATGAATATTGAGAGAGAGACAACAAATATCACTGCACAGTACAGGGAAAGATTAGTGGAATATTGAAATTTCGTATGGAGCGCACACATACTAAATGTTGCATATTATTTCTGATGAATATAACAAGCATGAAAGATATCTTGTAATGTTCTGACCTACAAGTGAAAACTTCAGGAACCTAGCTGACATATCAATAATGATATCAATGGAAGGGCATTTAGAGAGTAAAAACAATTGAGGTAAAAATAGATTTTGATTAAAGGAGGGCCAGTTTAAAAGACCCTTTCCTTTTCAGTACATTATATCGTTACTGGAATTATATACAAAGTATTCTGATGAGATAACGTTTCTATGGCTACCATGTCATTTAACTGGCGGATATAGTAAGAATCAGTTGCCTTTCATATGTTATCCCCCTAAAACTTTTTAGTTTTTCTGTAAAAGAAAACTATTAAGATGGTTTTTTGTCTGTCTGTCCGCCCTCAGATCTTAAAAACTGCTGAGGCGAGAGAGCTGCAAATTGATATGTTGATCATCAACTCTCCCATCATCAAACATACCAAATTGCAACCCTCTAGCCTCAGTAGTTTTGATTTTATTTAAGGTTAAATTTAGCCATAATCGTGCATCTGGCAACGCTATAGGACAGGCCACCATCCGGCCGTATCTGTAAGCTTCATGGACCGCGGCACATACAGAAAATTTGTTTGCGCCGAAGAAACTTCGGCGCAATATTTTACGTGTTTTCTCTCTTTAAGGCTCTCGTTTATTTTCTGGAAGTCTATAAATATTTTAATAAATATCGGAAGAGTTGAGGATTTTATGGCGACAAATCTTAATCCTTCAATATGTAACTTACTGAGTGTTCTTTCTCACTTCAAAGGTCCACCTTATGTTCATACACATGATCACAGCTGAACACATTTTCATCCTCGTAACTGAAGCGATGACGCACTTTGTTTAACTGCAGAATTATGTAAAGGCCGAAAGAAAAGACAAATCTATATTCGTTTGCACCTTCTATAACACAGGCCATCCAGTTTTAAAAACAAAACCAAAGTTTTAATGACCAAATTTAAAATTTTCTTCATTGCCGCTTATTCAGTAATAAAACATCATGGAAATCATATCATTAATGAAATAAGTATTTGGTAATTTCAAAAGAGTACAGTCCCATTGTTGTGTTACGAAATAATTTACGAAAACTTCACAAGAATTTAAAGCTTCATTTAAATGTTACCGAGAAACCTCCCGCCGCTCCTCTCTCTCTCTCTCTCTCTCTCTCTCTCTCTCTCTCTCTCTCTCTCTCTCTCTCTCTCTCTCGTTTCTTAATTTCCTTAAACTGGTTTGAGAACAAGTCATTAACGGGTGAAAGCAAACAGTTGAACGGGTGACTTGATTACATTAGCCATTAACATTAAAACAGAGGAGGTCTCTTTGAAGAATATACTCGTATAACTGGACAGTGAGCCTTCATCCTTTGTAAACCTAGCAGATCCCATTTCAAAAATACTCGTAATATAAAAATCACTAAGTCTTTTCTGCGGTGTGTTTCATTTATAAACGATTCCACCTAATATATGATATTTATTTCAGATCTATTCAAATGATCATTAGTTTTATTAAATTAAGAATAGGAACAATACTTTATAGTTTGATATTCATTATCTTTTTTTATAGATTATCTTTAAAATTGAAGTATTTGATAAAAATGGGTTTTATGAAATGTTGTACACGTTTTTCTTTGGTAGTTTAATATTTTAGTTGACGTATTGATAAGAAGGCGAGGAGGGGTAAATAAAAGTTGTCAGGAAAAGAAACATAATATTATAGTATTTATACTGAATTTGTACTAACCACGTTACAGATTTTTCCAGGTAAGGAGAATGGCTTTACCTATACATTTCATTCCGATAGTTTTTGGTGACATGGTGAGCATATCAAACTAGATTTAATCAAACAGGAAGATGTACAACAATATATTAGAATGAACCTTATCAAGACTATGAACAAAGGCAGTGGAGAAGATATTTTTCCAAAAATTTAAACAGTGTACTAGGGAGAGAATAAATTTTAATAGCTTTCATCCAAAAGAAAAAGATAAATAATTAAAAAATCTTAAATATTAGTGAAATAATCTATATTGCACTGAAAATAACATTATGTGAGACTTATAAGACTTAAGGAGGAAAAATACGTTAATGAAATCAAGAACACTGAAGCTCTGTGGCTTTTACGAAGCCTTGCAACACTGGTGGCTGGAATGTAGTCTGGAAGTGTGAAGCGGAAAGATGACAAACTTCGGTAATTTGTCAGAAATCCCAGCGGGGAACCCGATAGAAGGACCACCCTCTAACCGCACCCGATACCATGTCTAAGGGACAATAAATAAGTGAGATCAAAGAAGGGTGGGAGCTTCTGCATCTAGAAAAAATCCGAATCGGAAAACATAAAGACGTGGAATCTTTCTGGTTTGAAGGAAAGGTTACTGAAAAAAGGACACAATCAGACGGGAAGAAGCTGTCCATTTAACGAAAATTATAATAAATTCTTTACATCAGCATCATCTTTGACGAAAATATGATTTAACTTTCCAGCACCCTACAGCTAGAGCAAAATTATTGCTCTTGAAAAGTAAAACAACACAAGTCTTTGGCACGAACGCATAGCATCGATAGCATAACAGAGAATTAGATCACTGACAAGCCGAACTGCATTTGATTTTGTCATGTTTAGAATTGAAAAGAAGTACACGTGAAATCCAATGACTGCAGCAGTAAATTCCCTTGTGACCTTTAAATCTGCGGTAACAAGGCCCTTGACTTTGACCTCATCCTTCACGGGTGGACTATGTTTGACAAATATGAAGTCTCTCCTCATACTAGTTTAAAGGTTAACTTTAACTTTAGCAACACATTCCGGGCTTAACTGACAAGCTTGTCAGTTATTCTATGTCCCTGACATTAACTCAAGTACATACAAATACCCAAATGTATGAGAATGCATCCAATATATATTAGGAACTTTACTAATGAAAAAAAGAATACCATTACCGCAAGGAACCTTAACCAGAAAGTGTTGGTCTTAGCATGACCTTGCCTGATCTTATTCAGCTACTTAATAGCTGTTTCATTAATGGAAAAGATAGAGCAAATTTATTGTTAGGGCGGATATTGATCAGACTGGTTGCCACGCGAGATAAAGTTGCACAATTAGAAATAAGAAGAAAAGAGGAAAATCAACTGACCTGCTGAAATTCATATAGTATATATATATATATATATATATATATATATATATATATATATATATATATATATATATATATATATATATATATATATATATATATATATATATATATATATATATATATATATCCGTGGTAGTGCTGTGGTATGATTCCCGGCTACCAGTGAAGAGGGCTGGGGTTCAAATCCCGCAGCTCACTGATGGATCGGATCGCGCCACTGCAAAAATCCTGTCAACCCGTCAACCTAGCGGTTCGAAAAAACCCGAGAGGTTCAGTAGGAGAATAGGTACCAGCCCTTGGGCTGTGGATAAACAATGGGACTAGCAACACACTGGCCACATGTCATAGGCACAGGGACCTGTCCCCAACTGGCTGTCGGCCTAAGAAACAGGAGATCAGTGCCTGTCCTATGAGCCTACAGAGTTCCAGGTAGGACTTTAACTTAACTTTAATATATATATATATATATATATATATATATATATATATATATATATATATATATATATATATATATATATATATATATATATATATATTAAAGTTGAGTTAAAAGTCCTCCTGAAAACTCTCTGGAGGCTCATAGAACAGAACTGATCTCCTGTTTTCTTAGACACTTTTAACTTAACTTTAATATATATATATATATATATATATATATATATATATATATATATATATATATATATATATATATTCTTAATATTAAGAGCTCTAAGGGCTCTATGGCTCATAGGGCAGGCACTGATCTCCTGTTTCTTAGGCCGACTTTAACTTAACTTTAATATATATATATATATATATATATATATATATATATATATATATATGTTTGCATTTCCTGGGTTTATGGTATTTTACAGGCTGGCAACAGAAACTTTATTTAATTGGCCTTGGGTTCTGACTTGCGTAAAGGAAATAAAAAATATGAGAAAAAGGAGAATTTAGGATGAAGGCTCTACCTCATAAGGAAATGTTACGTTAACACTTGGGATAAAATTAAAGAATTATGTTTACAAAGAAAGCATTTGAAGGGTAAATGGATAAGTAACTTGATAAAGGGCTTGTAACGCCTGAAGATCCTTCGGTAGATCTAAGCCGGCTGTCCAGCGGTGGGCTAGGTTATGGCAGTTGATATTTTCTATAGAACTTTACTTGCTGAACAAAATTTAAAGTAATATTTTGTCGCTCGGGCTGTAATTAAGCTATAAATTATAGAACTGTAGCCAACGGTAAGTGGACCGGTTGGGAATCTGGGTCCTGGGTGGGTAAAACACTTTAGAGAATAGCTCACGGTGAGGGGGACCCGTTGGGAATCAAGGGGTTCTGGGTGGGGTAAATAACTTGGGGAAAAGGTTTTGGGCAATTTATTGTTGTATTTCCAGTTATATATGTCATTTGGAACACGAAAAACAAGCGTAAAAATAAGGGGGAATAAATGGACAGTGCGAGCCATTACAAAGGCACTTTTCACACCACTACTACTGCTGATTCCAGGCCTTGTCGCATGCGGCGGTCTTACAGGGGACGGTTCATCAATGCCTCCAACTGAGAGAGTAGTTGGTGGGTTTTTTTGGCTGGTGGCTGTACCCAACCAATCACGTTGCAACGTTACCCCACCATTACGTTTCACCCAGGTGGAGAATTTGGGGATACATAAACTCAGTTACATGTATTCCTTTTGCTCAACTGTTTTATAACCGTTTCCTATTCGTTGTAGCTTGTACTACAACGTTCTTCAGTACTTTTCCGTTCACAAATATATTGACGTCTCTTCGCAACATGATTTTACCATAAATAACACAAAATTACTTTACATTTGTCGGCAGACACCTGAAGCATGTATATGGGGTAGGAGGAGAAGGGTCTTGCAGGACGTTTCACTACCACTTTTCTCAGTGACGTTAACAGAAACCTTTTTACATATTTTGTAAGCCCTGTGGTTATCAATATATACCGCTTGCCAGAGCATACGAGCCTGCCAGATTATTTTAAATGCGGATAGCTCAGTTCCCAAAATGAAAGCAGAAATACACTTTTAGCACCCACCAACTTCATCCTTCTACCCTGTTCGGTGCAGTTCATAGTTCCTCACCCTTCAACCCAGCACGATGGCGGGCGTGACTCCCGGAACCTATGCTCTTCTGATAACCAAGGGGAATTTATACATGTATTGCTTCCTTAGTTACAAGGTTTCTCTTCTTATTACTCTCAGGGCATTATGAACGCCTTATAGAATTCTCGCAAGACCACGGCCTTTGGAGGAAACAAGCCTTTGCCCTCACTGTGGCATAGTATAGGCTTGACCTGCAGAAGAAGGCGTTCAGGTTATTAGTTACACCTTACCTGTTGATTTTTATCTAACTGCAATGCAGTTTTCAAAACTAAAGTATAAAATATTCCTTAAAGAGCTATACCATTCGTTGTGTACGTTCATTATATTTTCATTTTTTGAGGGTTGTAACAAGCAATTTGCTTTTTCCCTTACTTTCAGGTGCGACAATATACGCCAGAAGCAGAAGAGAAGGAGGTGCAATTACTACTCTCATTGTTTAAGGGCACCTGGTTTTCTGGGTCCTCATGGATGTTGAGACTGTCCTCTTCTTCACCTACATTTACGTTAGTGATTTCTTTAACTATAGGGTTGTGAGGACAGAACTAGGTTTTATGACGTAGCTATTAATGACTGGTCCAGCTACTGCAGGAAGTAGTTTTTTGGTTTTATTTTTTTTTTTTTAGTGGATGGTTTTGTGATCAACCTTTATTCACTTCCCCTAATATTTTGGTTTCAGGTCATAGTAAATTGGTGTATCCGGCAGAAGAAGCAAATAGGTATACAACTGTTGAGATGAAACAAAGTTTGTAAGCGCCAAGTATAATAGGCAGGGTCATTGAAGGCCAGTGGGTTTGGTGGTGTCTGCAGGCAGACTCGAGAGTTTTTTGTGGTGCCAGTAGAACGACAGAACTAGCGCGACTTTGCTTGCTGTCATCAAGGACTACATTGTACCGGGGACAACTGTGTATCTGATTGCTGGAGAGCTTATGACTGCCTTTTACACTTTCCAACCACTCCCATGAACTTTGTGGACCCAGTAACTGGTGCTCATACAAACACTATTGAGAGGAGGTGGAGGGAACTTCGTGAGACGAAATAAATGCGGACGTGGAGAACAACTTCGGGTTAGGTGGCATATTTTAAAATCCACTTCGATGACCGAAGACGAGGCTCCAAGCTGAGTTGTATCCTCCACCCCATAAATGAGTTCCTAAAACCTTCTTTATTATTAGGTAGTTAGGTCACCTGTGTTTTGGTGTTATTAGGTTTTAGTGCTTTTCACGTAGACATTATTATTTTTGGGTCATTTACCGCCATGTTTCAACATAACAGCCCTAAACTTGTACCTTTTGCAGAAACTCCCCCTTGCTGAACATATGGCTCCTAGTGGTTCGTGAACCCAAGATGGCGGATTTGTTTACGCCACGTTTCTTAGCGGTCAAAGCAACGGTTTTGAGTTAGGGTAACTGGAGTTGACGTTTTCAGTGTTGCTTTGCTTGCTTTGCATAAAGGGTAACATTTTGCCGTCGGCTGCAGCGCCTGAGCTGTATGCGCCAGTGCAGGGACCATGTACCGGTGTGCAGTCTTGATTCAATTACGCTTTAGTTACAGGCAAAATTTTGATGAAATTCTTGTTCCAGGTGTTCTGTAGAAAAACGTGGGTTCCTCACCGGACAGCGGGCTTAGAATTACGATCCTTCTACTGGAGTCTTGATTAAAATGCGAGGTACAGGTGGATGAGTCCACTGCGAATGAGTTTCACTCTGCAGAGAGATTTACATTACACGCCAGTAAAGGAACAATTTAAGACGATATAAGTCTCGAGTTTGCACTGAGTGCCAAAGGCTCGAGGAATGAATGACCACTACACTCGAACACAGGACATTGGAAATGGCACTGGATAAACTGGCACGAGGACATAAGTGAAATGCTGGTACTCCAAGCTTTCTAAAGGGCAAACTATCATGACCAAAAAGTCTTCACTCGCACTTTACCGTAGGGGAAGCTGGTCCCTGATGAAGAAGGACGAGGGTCACCAACGATACAGGCTGTCCCTCAAGGATGACTGGAGTCTGGAGTCAGATGGGGAAGAATGAATGGACTCTCAGCAAAGTTACTGCTCGCCTGCATGCTGCTACTGCATGGCTTCTGCCCCCACAGCTAATTAACTGCTTACTGCCTTTGGTCTCTTCCTTTTAAGGCATGCGGCCAGGGGTATCAGTTGTGTGCAAAATGATGAATCACTGCCCAGGACTGGGAAAGAGAGGAAGAGGTCTCAGTGGGCATGAGAGGCTCGCAGGTCACAATGACCAGCTCAGACATGGGTTGCGAGGCTGTACCTTTCAGCAAATTCTGCTGTAGTCGGAGGAATCCGTCTCTCTTACATGCACTGGTAGCTGAGATAAGCCAGGAGAAGAGAGGGGATCCGTACTGCGATCTCTTGAATGGAGAGCTAGGGCATGGGCTGGCACTAAGGCAGGACCAGGATTTGGATTTGGAATTTGCTCACCATTCAGGATGGATGGAGCTGGGCACTGCTCAGTGCCCTCAAGAAGCACTGGCAGAGACAGTGAATCAATCTTGGGATGTCCAGGAGGGAGATCTGTGAGGTGCTCTGGCACTGGCAATGGGGCAAGGCTTGGCACAGGAAGGAGATTTGGAGTTTGCTCAGATAGAGCATGGTACAGCTCAGGGTGCCTAGGTGGCACTGGCAGTGGATTTAAGGCAGGTTTGTGAGGCTTGTTCCTGCCTGATGAATGATTTGAGGGGTTTGGACCCCTGGATTTGTAATTTAGAGGCAACTGGATATCTTGTCCCAGGAGGTCATAACCTCTAGGAAGGTAAGTAACTACTGCAAGAGTGCAGATTTTAGATCAGTGGGGAAAATCATCTTCAAGCAATTCATTCCCTCTATAGTGATAAGGTGATGCCTATCAATGGTGTCCCCAAAGGGGATCTTATCTTCCCTTTTGATGGAGATTTGAGCACCAGTGTCATTGAATGCTGAGACCTGGCATGCGGGGTAGCTACCTCTAGGAGGTGCCAGAGATATGGGGCCCTCGGCTGGAGGGCCTAAGGATTTCGGATTTGTAACTGCCAAAGCAATGGCAGATGTACTTGTTTTAATAGGGCATTTTGCCCATAGGGCAGAGTGCTCTTAGGCCTTACAAGTAGTGCAGTAATTTTTAATATAGCCTTTGCTTGGCAGGTCCAGTGGAGGGAGCAGGCCCTTTGCTTTTCATCCAAGAGCCAGACATGGCTTGTTGGGGTAATGTCCCATTTGGGAACTTAGAGGGAGTTTCTGGTTGATTCCCAGCCTTCAAGCAGCACTGTTCAGTGGGGTGCCCTGTCCTTTTAGTGTCCACACACACACACTGGTTTCTTTGAGCATGCCCATTTTTGACATTGGTTGAGTGTTAGTTGAGGCATGCGATGAGGGGTAAGTTTTATGCCCAAAGGAACTAAGATGAGGATGGTGGATGTCCTGGCTGTCTGCCCATCAACAACACTTGGCTACCATCTTGGGGCTTTTTCACATAGGTGTTACTAGAGCAGGAGGGGCATAGGCTAGGAAGTCCTCGAGCTGGAAGATTTCAATTATTTTGTCAACTGAAGCAGCTTTTAAGGAGTCCAGCTATCTTTTTAAGGCTTGGGTCTTTTTGAAGATACACTCGGACCAGGTTTGACCTGATTCTTTTGGCATGTTTCTCTACTGTTGCCTCCAACGGTTAGGAGTGATCTCAAAGGCTTTTATAATAACTTGGCAGATGAGGGAAAGGTCTCCTTGATCCTCCGGTTGGAGAGCGTTGAATGCAATGACACCTTTCCCCTAAAGGTGCTTCCTCAGGGTCAAGGACACCTTGTCAGAAGAGGGCTTATAGGTCGTCAGGACCTTCTCAACATGGTCGAGCCATGTTTCGGGTTCACCTTCATCCCATTTCTTTAGGAGGGAACTGACACTGCTGAGGGTCCAGTGTGGAGAGGTAGTTACTGGGTTATGCCCTCTGTGGGCTGCCATTGCAAGCTGATGCACCCTTTCTGTTGCCTTTTCTACTCTTTCTGCCTCTTCTTGTTTCTCCTGGGCTAATCTTTCTTTCTTTCTCCTTCTCTGCTCTTTCTGCCTCGTCCCATTTTTTCCTCTCTGCTCTTTCTGACTCTCTTTCTGTTTTGGCAAAGTCTCTTCTCTCTTGGACCCAACCCCTCAGGGCTTGGCCCATCAGTCCCAGCTCCTTCCCAGCACCCTTGTAGAACATGAAATCCTCACTTTACGGGGATCTGGCTGTCTTAGACATTTTGAGATGATGCTTAGATGGGTGTGACCCTTGGGTATAAAAATAAGGACTTAGGATGTGGGGTAGGGGTCAGTGGTGGTGCTACTGGCAAGTAAGAGTGCCCCTTCGGTAATTGACACTAGTCAAAGGTTCGTTTCTAATCTTGCAACCTGCTTTAAACAAGGTATTCA